>NW_026137895.1:0-102155 GCF_019393585.1 Leptopilina boulardi
TTTTAAGAATTTTTTAATTTTTTCAATTTTTTATTATTTATTGTTGTTTTTTCAATTTTTAGTTAGTAACCTATAATATTGTGTCTAATTTTAAGTGTCATTAAAATCAAATGTTTTTAACTTAATAATTTTAACATTTCTTAATTTAAAACGAAACATCTTCTATTATATTAAGTTAACAAATTTCGAAAAACGACACCGACCCCGTGACCTCGACACCGTCCTTGAAAAATCTATTTTCAATTATTTTCAAATAAATCAAAATACTTTGCATATATGCTGTTAGAAAATCTTACAAACTATTTTTATGTAACATCTTTTTTCAATTTTAACCCGAAAAAGGGTTATTTTGCAATTTTTTAAGAATTTTTTGATTTTTTCAATTTTTTATTATTATTTTTTATTATTTATTGTTGTTTTTTCAATTTTTAGTTAGTAACCTATAATATTGTGTCTAATTTTAAGTGTCATTAAAATCAAATGTTTTTAACTTAATAATTTTAACATTTCTTAATTTAAAACGAAACATCTTCTATTATATTAAGTTAACAAATTTCGAAAAACGACACCGACCCCGTGACCTCGACACCGTCCTTGAAAAATCTATTTTCAATTATTTTCAAATAAATCAAAATACTTTGCATATATGCTGTTAGAAAATCTTACAAACTATTTTTATGTAACATCTTTTTGCAATTTTAACCCGAAAAAGGGTTATTTTGCAATTTTTTAAGAATTTTTTAATTTTTTCAATTTTTTATTATTTATTGTTGTTTTTTCAAATTTTAGTTAGTAACCTATAATATTGTGTCTAATTTTAAGTGTCATTAAAATCAAATGTTTTTAACTTAATAATTTTAACATTTCTTAATTTAAAACGAAACATCTTCTATTATATTAAGTTAACAAATTTCGAAAAACGACACCGACCCCGTGACCTCGACACCGTCCTTGAAAAATCTATTTTCAATTATTTTCAAATAAATCAAAATACTTTGCATATATGCTGTTAGAAAATCTTACAAACTATTTTTATGTAACATCTTTTTTCAATTTTAACCCGAAAAAGGGTTATTTTGCAATTTTTTAAGAATTTTTTGATTTTTTCAATTTTTTATTATTATTTTTTATTATTTATTGTTGTTTTTTCAATTTTTAGTTAGTAACCTATAATATTGTGTCTAATTTTAAGTGTCATTAAAATCAAATGTTTTTAACTTAATAATTTTAACATTTCTTAATTTAAAACGAAACATCTTCTATTATATTAAGTTAACAAATTTCGAAAAACGACACCGACCCCGTGACCTCGACACCGTCCTTGAAAAATCTATTTTCAATTATTTTCAAATAAATCAAAATACTTTGCATATATGCTGTTAGAAAATCTTACAAACTATTTTTATGTAACATCTTTTTTCAATTTTAACCCGAAAAAGGGTTATTTTGCAATTTTTTAAGAATTTTTTGATTTTTTCAATTTTTTATTATTATTTTTTATTATTTATTGTTGTTTTTTCAATTTTTAGTTAGTAACCTATAATATTGTGTCTAATTTTAAGTGTCATTAAAATCAAATGTTTTTAACTTAATAATTTTAACATTTCTTAATTTAAAACGAAACATCTTCTATTATATTAAGTTAACAAATTTCGAAAAACGACACCGACCCCGTGACCTCGACACCGTCCTTGAAAAATCTATTTTCAATTATTTTCAAATAAATCAAAATACTTTGCATATATGCTGTTAGAAAATCTTACAAACTATTTTTATGTAACATCTTTTTGCAATTTTAACCCGAAAAAGGGTTATTTTGCAATTTTTTAAGAATTTTTTAATTTTTTCAATTTTTTATTATTTATTGTTGTTTTTTCAATTTTTAGTTAGTAACCTATAATATTGTGTCTAATTTTAAGTGTCATTAAAATCAAATGTTTTTAACTTAATAATTTTAACATTTCTTAATTTAAAACGAAACATCTTCTATTATATTAAGTTAACAAATTTCGAAAAACGACACCGACCCCGTGACCTCGACACCGTCCTTGAAAAATCTATTTTCAATTATTTTCAAATAAATCAAAATACTTTGCATATATGCTGTTAGAAAATCTTACAAACTATTTTTATGTAACATCTTTTTTCAATTTTAACCCGAAAAAGGGTTATTTTGCAATTTTTTAAGAATTTTTTGATTTTTTCAATTTTTATTATTATTTTTTATTATTTATTGTTGTTTTTTCAATTTTTAGTTAGTAACCTATAATATTGTGTCTAATTTTAAGTGTCATTAAAATCAAATGTTTTTAACTTAATAATTTTAACATTTCTTAATTTAAAACGAAACATCTTCTATTATATTAAGTTAACAAATTTCGAAAAACGACACCGACCCCGTGACCTCGACACCGTCCTTGAAAAATCTATTTTCAATTATTTTCAAATAAATCAAAATACTTTGCATATATGCTGTTAGAAAATCTTACAAACTATTTTTATGTAACATCTTTTTTCAATTTTAAACCGAAAAAGGGTTATTTTCAATTTTTTTTAATTATTTTTTATTATTTATTGTTGTTTTTTCAATTTTTAGTTAGTAACCTATAATATTGTGTCTAATTTTAAGTGTCATTAAAATCAAATGTTTTTAACTTAATAATTTTAACATTTCTTAATTTAAAACGAAACATCTTCTATTATATTAAGTTAACAAATTTCGAAAAACGACACCGACCCCGTGACCTCGACACCGTCCTTGAAAAATCTATTTTCAATTATTTTCAAATAAATCAAAATACTTTGCATATATGCTGTTAGAAAATCTTACAAACTATTTTTATGTAACATCTTTTTGCAATTTTAACCCGAAAAAGGGTTATTTTGCAATTTTTTAAGAATTTTTTAATTTTTTCAATTTTTTATTATTTATTGTTGTTTTTTCAATTTTTAGTTAGTAACCTATAATATTGTGTCTAATTTTAAGTGTCATTAAAATCAAATGTTTTTAACTTAATAATTTTAACATTTCTTAATTTAAAACGAAACATCTTCTATTATATTAAGTTAACAAATTTCGAAAAACGACACCGACCCCGTGACCTCGACACCGTCCTTGAAAAATCTATTTTCAATTATTTTCAAATAAATCAAAATACTTTGCATATATGCTGTTAGAAAATCTTACAAACTATTTTTATGTAACATCTTTTTTCAATTTTAACCCGAAAAAAGGTTATTTTGCAATTTTTTAAGAATTTTTTGATTTTTTCAATTTTTTATTATTATTTTTTATTATTTATTGTTGTTTTTTCAATTTTTAGTTAGTAACCTATAATATTGTGTCTAATTTTAAGTGTCATTAAAATCAAATGTTTTTAACTTAATAATTTTAACATTTCTTAATTTAAAACGAAACATCTTCTAATATATTAAGTTAACAAATTTCGAAAAACGACACCGACCCCGTGACCTCGACACCGTCCTTGAAAAATCTATTTTCAATTATTTTCAAATAAATCAAAATACTTTGCATATATGCTGTTAGAAAATCTTACAATCTATTTTTATGTAACATCTTTTTTCAATTTTAACCCGCAAAAGGGTTATTTTGCAATTTTTTAAGAATTTTTTGATTTTTGCAATTTTTTATTAGTATTTTTTATTATTTATTGTTGTTTTTTCAATTTTTAGTTAGTAACCTATAATATTGTGTCTAATTTTAAGTGTCATTAAAATCAAATGTTTTTAACTTAATAATTTTATCATTTCTTAATTTAAAATGAAACATCTTCTATTATATTAAGTTAACAAATTTCGAAAAACGACACCGACCCCGTGACCTCGACACCGTCCTTGAAAAATCTATTTTCAATTATTTTCAAATAAATCAAAATACTTTTCATATATGCTGTTAGAAAATCTTACAAACTATTTTTATGTAACATCTTTTTGCAATTTTAACCCGAAAAAGGGTTATTTTGCAATTTTTTAAGAATTTTTTGATTTTTTCAATTTTTTATTATTTATTGTTTTTTTTTCAATTTTTAGTTAGTAACCTATAATATTGTGTCTAATTTTAAGTGTCATTAAAATCAAATGTTTTTAACTTAATAATTTTAACATTTCTTAATTTAAAACGAAACATCTTCTATTATATTAAGTTAACAAATTTCGAAAAACGACACCGACCCCGTGACCTCGACACCGTCCTTGAAAAATCTATTTTCAATTATTTTCAAATAAATCAAAATACTTTGCATATATGCTGTTAGAAAATCTTACAAACTATTTTTATGTAACATCTTTTTTCAATTTTAACCCGAAAAAGGGTTATTTTGCAATTTTTTAAGAATTTTTTGATTTTTTCAATTTTTTATTATTATTTTTTATTATTTATTGTTTTTTTTTCAATTTTTAGTTAGTAACCTATAATATTGTGTCTAATTTTAAGTGTCATTAAAATCAAATGTTTTTAACTTAATAATTTTAACATTTCTTAATTTAAAACGAAACATCTTCTATTATATTAAGTTAACAAATTTCGAAAAACGACACCGACCCCGTGACCTCGACACCGTCCTTGAAAAATCTATTTTCAATTATTTTCAAATAAATCAAAATACTTTGCATATATGCTGTTAGAAAATCTTACAAACTATTTTTATGTAACATCTTTTTTCAATTTTAACCCGAAAAAGGGTTATTTTCAATTTTTTAAGAATTTTTTGATTTTTTCAATTTTTTATTATTTGTTTTTTTTTCAATTTTTACTTAGTAACCTATAATATTGTGTCTAATTTTAAGTGCCATTAAAATCAAATGTTTTTAACTTAATTATTTTTAACATTTCTTAATTTAAAACGAAACATCTTCTATTATATTAAGTTAACAAATTTCGAAAAACGACACCGACCCCGTGACCTCGACACCGTCCTTGAAAAATCTATTTTCAATTATTTTCAAATAAATCAAAATACTTTGCATATATGCTGTTAGAAAATCTTACAAACTATTTTTATGTAACATCTTTTTTCAATTTTAACCCGAAAAAGGGTTATTTTCAATTTTTTTTTATTATTTTTTATTATTTATTGTTGTTTTTTCAATTTTTAGTTAGTAACCTATAATATTGTGTCTAATTTTAAGTGTCATTAAAATCAAATGTTTTTAACTTAATAATTTTATCTTCTATTATATTAAGTTAACAAATTTCGAAAAACGACACCGACCCCGTGACCTCGACACCGTCCTTGAAAAATCTATTTTCAATTATTTTCAAATAAATCAAAATACTTTGCATATATGCTGTTAGAAAATCTTACAAACTATTTTTATGTAACATCTTTTTGCAATTTTAACCCGAAAAAGGGTTATTTTGCAATTTTTTAAGAATTTTTTAATTTTTTCAATTTTTTATTATTTATTGTTGTTTTTTCAAATTTTAGTTAGTAACCTATAATATTGTGTCTAATTTTAAGTGTCATTAAAATCAAATGTTTTTAACTTAATAATTTTAACATTTCTTAATTTAAAACGAAACATCTTCTATTATATTAAGTTAACAAATTTCGAAAAACGACACCGACCCCGTGACCTCGACACCGTCCTTGAAAAATCTATTTTCAATTATTTTCAAATAAATCAAAATACTTTGCATATATGCTGTTAGAAAATCTTACAAACTATTTTTATGTAACATCTTTTTTCAATTTTAACCCGAAAAAGGGTTATTTTGCAATTTTTTAAGAATTTTTTGATTTTTTCAATTTTTTATTATTATTTTTTATTATTTATTGTTGTTTTTTCAATTTTTAGTTAGTAACCTATAATATTGTGTCTAATTTTAAGTGTCATTAAAATCAAATGTTTTTAACTTAATAATTTTAACATTTCTTAATTTAAAACGAAACATCTTCTATTATATTAAGTTAACAAATTTCGAAAAACGACACCGACCCCGTGACCTCGACACCGTCCTTGAAAAATCTATTTTCAATTATTTTCAAATAAATCAAAATACTTTGCATATATGCTGTTAGAAAATCTTACAAACTATTTTTATGTAACATCTTTTTTCAATTTTAACCAGAAAAAGGGTTATTTTCAATTTTTTAAGAATTTTTTGATTTTTTCAATTTTTTATTATTTATTGTTTTTTTTTCAATTTTTAGTTAGTAACCTATAATATTGTGTCTAATTTTAAGTGTCATTAAAATCAAATGTTTTTAACTTAATAATTTTATCTTCTATTATATTAAGTTAACAAATTTCGAAAAACGACACCGACCCCGTGACCTCGACACCGTCCTTGAAAAATCTATTTTCAATTATTTTCAAATAAATCAAAATACTTTGCATATATGCTGTTAGAAAATCTTACAAACTATTTTTATGTAACATCTTTTTGCAATTTTAACCCGAAAAAGGGTTATTTTGCAATTTTTTAAGAATTTTTTAATTTTTTCAATTTTTTATTATTTATTGTTGTTTTTTCAAATTTTAGTTAGTAACCTATAATATTGTGTCTAATTTTAAGTGTCATTAAAATCAAATGTTTTTAACTTAATAATTTTAACATTTCTTAATTTAAAACGAAACATCTTCTATTATATTAAGTTAACAAATTTCGAAAAACGACACCGACCCCGTGACCTCGACACCGTCCTTGAAAAATCTATTTTCAATTATTTTCAAATAAATCAAAATACTTTGCATATATGCTGTTAGAAAATCTTACAAACTATTTTTATGTAACATCTTTTTTCAATTTTAACCCGAAAAAGGGTTATTTTGCAATTTTTTAAGAATTTTTTGATTTTTCAATTTTTTATTATATTTTTTATTATTTATTGTTGTTTTTTCAATTTTTAGTTAGTAACCTATAATATTGTGTCTAATTTTAAGTGTCATTAAAATCAAATGTTTTTAACTTAATAATTTTAACATTTCTTAATTTAAAACGAAACATCTTCTATTATATTAAGTTAACAAATTTCGAAAAACGACACCGACCCCGTGACCTCGACACCGTCCTTGAAAAATCTATTTTCAATTATTTTCAAATAAATCAAAATACTTTGCATATATGCTGTTAGAAAATCTTACAAACTATTTTTATGTAACATCTTTTTTCAATTTTAACCCGAAAAAGGGTTATTTTGCAATTTTTTAAGAATTTTTTTATTTTTTCAATTTTTTATTATTTATTGTTTTTTTTTCAATTTTTAGTTAGTAACCTATAATATTGTGTCTAATTTTAAGTGCCATTAAAATCAAATGTTTTTAACTTAATAATTTTAACATTTCTTAATTTAAAACGAAACATCTTCTATTATATTAAGTTAACAAATTTCGAAAAACGACACCGACCCCGTGACCTCGACACCGTCCTTGAAAAATCTATTTTCAATTATTTTCAAATAAATCAAAATACTTTGCATATATGCTGTTAGAAAATCTTACAAACTATTTTTATGTAACATCTTTTTTCAATTTTAACCCGAAAAAGGGTTATTTTCAATTTTTTTTTATTATTTTTTATTATTTATTGTTGTTTTTTCAATTTTTAGTTAGTAACCTATAATATTGTGTCTAATTTTAAGTGTCATTAAAATCAAATGTTTTTAACTTAATAATTTTAACATTTCTTAATTTAAAACGAAACATCTTCTATTATATTAAGTTAACAAATTTCGAAAAACGACACCGACCCCGTGACCTCGACACCGTCCTTGAAAAATCTATTTTCAATTATTTTCAAATAAATCAAAATACTTTGCATATATGCTGTTAGAAAATCTTACAAACTATTTTTATGTAACATCTTTTTTCAATTTTAACCCGAAAAAGGGTTATTTTGCAATTTTTTAAGAATTTTTTGATTTTTTCAATTTTTTATTATTATTTTTTATTATTTATTGTTGTTTTTTCAATTTTTAGTTAGTAACCTATAATATTGTGTCTAATTTTAAGTGTCATTAAAATCAAATGTTTTTAACTTAATAATTTTAACATTTCTTAATTTAAAACGAAACATCTTCTATTATATTAAGTTAACAAATTTCGAAAAACGACACCGACCCCGTGACCTCGACACCGTCCTTGAAAAATCTATTTTCAATTATTTTCAAATAAATCAAAATACTTTGCATATATGCTGTTAGAAAATCTTACAAACTATTTTTATGTAACATCTTTTTTCAATTTTAACCCGAAAAAGGGTTATTTTGCAATTTTTTTTTTATTATTTTTTATTATTTATTGTTGTTTTTTCAATTTTTAGTTAGTAACCTATAATATTGTGTCTAATTTTAAGTGTCATTAAAATCAAATGTTTTTAACTTAATAATTTTAACATTTCTTAATTTAAAACGAAACATCTTCTATTATATTAAGTTAACAAATTTCGAAAAACGACACCGACCCCGTGACCTCGACACCGTCCTTGAAAAATCTATTTTCAATTATTTTCAAATAAATCAAAATACTTTGCATATATGCTGTTAGAAAATCTTACAAACTATTTTTATGTAACATCTTTTTGCAATTTTAACCCGAAAAAGGGTTATTTTGCAATTTTTTAAGAATTTTTTAATTTTTTCAATTTTTTATTATTTATTGTTGTTTTTTCAAATTTTAGTTAGTAACCTATAATATTGTGTCTAATTTTAAGTGTCATTAAAATCAAATGTTTTTAACTTAATAATTTTAACATTTCTTAATTTAAAACGAAACATCTTCTATTATATTAAGTTAACAAATTTCGAAAAACGACACCGACCCCGTGACCTCGACACCGTCCTTGAAAAATCTATTTTCAATTATTTTCAAATAAATCAAAATACTTTGCATATATGCTGTTAGAAAATCTTACAAACTATTTTTATGTAACATCTTTTTGCAATTTTAACCCGAAAAAGGGTTATTTTGCAATTTTTTAAGAATTTTTTAATTTTTTCAATTTTTTATTATTTATTGTTGTTTTTTCAAATTTTAGTTAGTAACCTATAATATTGTGTCTAATTTTAAGTGTCATTAAAATCAAATGTTTTTAACTTAATAATTTTAACATTTCTTAATTTAAATCGAAACATCTTCTATTATATTAAGTTAACAAATTTCGAAAAACGACACCGACCCCGTGACCTCGACACCGTCCTTGAAAAATCTATTTTCAATTATTTTCAAATAAATCAAAATACTTTGCATATATGCTGTTAGAAAATCTTACAAACTATTTTTATGTAACATCTTTTTGCAATTTTAACCCGAAAAAGAGTTATTTTGCAATTTTTTAAGAATTTTTTAATTTTTTCAATTTTTTATTATTTATTGTTGTTTTTTCAAATTTTAGTTAGTAACCTATAATATTGTGTCTAATTTTAAGTGTCATTAAAATCAAATGTTTTTAACTTAATAATTTTAACATTTCTTAATTTAAAACGAAACATCTTCTATTATATTAAGTTAACAAATTTCGAAAAACGACACCGACCCCGTGACCTCGACACCGTCCTTGAAAAATCTATTTTCAATTATTTTCAAATAAATCAAAATACTTTGCATATATGCTGTTAGAAAATCTTACAAACTATTTTTATGTAACATCTTTTTGCAATTTTAACCCGAAAAAGGGTTATTTTGCAATTTTTTAAGAATTTTTTAATTTTTTCAATTTTTTATTATTTATTGTTGTTTTTTCAAATTTTAGTTAGTAACCTATAATATTGTGTCTAATTTTAAGTGTCATTAAAATCAAATGTTTTTAACTTAATAATTTTAACATTTCTTAATTTAAATCGAAACATCTTCTATTATATTAAGTTAACAAATTTCGAAAAACGACACCGACCCCGTGACCTCGACACCGTCCTTGAAAAATCTATTTTCAATTATTTTCAAATAAATCAAAATACTTTGCATATATGCTGTTAGAAAATCTTACAAACTATTTTTATGTAACATCTTTTTTCAATTTTAACCCGAAAAAAGGTTATTTTGCAATTTTTTAAGAATTTTTTGATTTTTTCAATTTTTTATTATTATTTTTTATTATTTATTGTAGTTTTTTCAATTTTTAGTTAGTAACCTATAATATTGTGTCTTATTTTAAGTGTCATTAAAATCAAATGTTTTTACCTTAATAACTTTAACATTTCTTAATTTAAAACGAAACATCTTCTATTATATTAAGTTAACAAAATTCGAAAAACGACACCGACCCCGTGACCTCGACACCGTCCTTGAAAAATCTATTTTCAATTATTTTCAAATAAATCAAAATACTTTGCATATATGCTGTTAGAAAATCTTACAAACTATTTTTATGTAACATCTTTTTGCAATTTTAACACGAAAAAGAGTTATTTTGCAATTTTTTAAGAATTTTTTAATTTTTTCAATTTTTTATTATTTATTGTTGTTTTTTCAAATTTTAGTTAGTAACCTATAATATTGTGTCTAATTTTAAGTGTCATTAAAATCAAATGTTTTTAACTTAATAATTTTAACATTTCTTAATTTAAAACGAAACATCTTCTATTATATTAAGTTAACAAATTTCGAAAAACGACACCGACCCCGTGACCTCGACACCGTCCTTGAAAAATCTATTTTCAATTATTTTCAAATAAATCAAAATACTTTGCATATATGCTGTTAGAAAATCTTACAAACTATTTTTATGTAACATCTTTTTGCAATTTTAACCCGAAAAAGGGTTATTTTGCAATTTTTTAAGAATTTTTTAATTTTTTCAATTTTTTATTATTTATTGTTGTTTTTTCAAATTTTAGTTAGTAACCTATAATATTGTGTCTAATTTTAAGTGTCATTAAAATCAAATGTTTTTAACTTAATAATTTTAACATTTCTTAATTTAAATCGAAACATCTTCTATTATATTAAGTTAACAAATTTCGAAAAACGACACCGACCCCGTGACCTCGACACCGTCCTTGAAAAATCTATTTTCAATTATTTTCAAATAAATCAAAATACTTTGCATATATGCTGTTAGAAAATCTTACAAACTATTTTTATGTAACATCTTTTTTCAATTTTAACCCGAAAAAAGGTTATTTTGCAATTTTTTAAGAATTTTTTGATTTTTTCAATTTTTTATTATTATTTTTTATTATTTATTGTAGTTTTTTCAATTTTTAGTTAGTAACCTATAATATTGTGTCTTATTTTAAGTGTCATTAAAATCAAATGTTTTTACCTTAATAACTTTAACATTTCTTAATTTAAAACGAAACATCTTCTATTATATTAAGTTATCAAATTTCGAAAAACGACACCGACCCCGTGACCTCGACACCGTCCTTGAAAAATCTATTTTCAATTATTTTCAAATAAATCAAAATACTTTGCATATATGCTGTTAGAAAATCTTACAAACTATTTTTATGTAACATCTTTTTTCAATTTTAACCCGAAAAAGGGTTATTTTCAATTTTTTTTTATTATTTTTTATTATTTATTGTTGTTTTTTCAATTTTTAGTTAGTAACCTATAATATTGTGTCTAATTTTAAGTGTCATTAAAATCAAATGTTTTTAACTTAATAATTTTAACATTTCTTAATTTAAAACGAAACATCTTCTATTATATTAAGTTAACAAATTTCGAAAAACGACACCGACCCCGTGACCTCGACACCGTCCTTGAAAAATCTATTTTCAATTATTTTCAAATAAATCAAAATACTTTGCATATATGCTGTTAGAAAATCTTACAAACTATTTTTATGTAACATCTTTTTGCAATTTTAACCCGAAAAAGGGTTATTTTGCAATTTTTTAAGAATTTTTTCAATTTTTTATTATTTATTGTTGTTTTTTCAAATTTTAGTTAGTAACCTATAATATTGTGTCTAATTTTAAGTGTCATTAAAATCAAATGTTTTTAACTTAATAATTTTAACATTTCTTAATTTAAAACGAAACATCTTCTATTATATTAAGTTAACAAATTCTATTATATTAAGTTAACAAATTTCGAAAAACGACACCGACCCCGTGACCTCGACACCGTCCTTGAAAAATCTATTTTCAATTATTTTCAAATAAATCAAAATACTTTGCATATATGCTGTTAGAAAATCTTACAAACTATTTTTATGTAACATCTTTTTGCAATTTTAACCCGAAAAAGGGTTATTTTGCAATTTTTTAAGAATTTTTTAATTTTTTCAATTTTTTATTATTTATTGTTGTTTTTTCAAATTTTAGTTAGTAACCTATAATATTGTGTCTAATTTTAAGTGTCATTAAAATCAAATGTTTTTAACTTAATAATTTTAACATTTCTTAATTTAAAACGAAACATCTTCTATTATATTAAGTTAACAAATTTCGAAAAACGACACCGACCCCGTGACCTCGACACCGTCCTTGAAAAATCTATTTTCAATTATTTTCAAATAAATCAAAATACTTTGCATATATGCTGTTAGAAAATCTTACAAACTATTTTTATGTAACATCTTTTTGCAATTTTAACCCGAAAAAGGGTTATTTTGCAATTTTTTAAGAATTTTTTAATTTTTTCAATTTTTTATTATTTATTGTTGTTTTTTCAAATTTTAGTTAGTAACCTATAATATTGTGTCTAATTTTAAGTGTCATTAAAATCAAATGTTTTTAACTTAATAATTTTAACATTTCTTAATTTAAAACGAAACATCTTCTATTATATTAAGTTAACAAATTTCGAAAAACGACACCGACCCCGTGACCTCGACACCGTCCTTGAAAAATATATTTTCAATTATTTTCAAATAAATCAAAATACTTTGCATATATGCTGTTAGAAAATCTTACAAACTATTTTTATGTAACATCTTTTTTCAATTTTAACCCGAAAAAGGGTTATTTTGCAATTTTTTAAGAATTTTTTAATTTTTTCAATTTTTTATTATTTATTGTTGTTTTTTCAAATTTTAGTTAGTAACCTATAATATTGTGTCTAATTTTAAGTGTCATTAAAATCAAATGTTTTTAACTTAATAATTTTAACATTTCTTAATTTAAAACGAAACATCTTCTATTATATTAAGTAATCAAATTTCGGAAAAAGGCACCGACCCAGTGACCTCGACACCGTCCTTAAAAAATCTATTTTCAATTATTTTCAAATAAATCAAAATACTTTGCATATATGCTGTTAGAAAATCTTACAAACTTTTTTTATGTAACATCTTTTTTCAATTTTACCCCGAAAAAGGGTTATTTTCAATTTTTTTTTTATTATTTTTTTTATTTATTGTTGTTTTTTCAATTTTTAGTTAGTAACCTATAATATTGTGTCTAATTTTAAGTGTCATTAAAATCAAATGTTTTTAACTTAATAATTTTAACATTTCTTAATTTAAAACGAAACATCTTCTATTATATTAAGTTAACAAATTTCGAAAAACGACACCGACCCCGTGACCTCGACACTGTACTTGAAAAATCTATTTTCAATTATTTTCAAATAAATCAAAATACTTTTCGTATATGCTGTTAGAAAATCTTACAAACTATTTTTATGTAACATCTTTTTTCAATTTTAACCCGAAAAAGGGTTATTTTCAATTTTTTAAGAATTTTTTGATTTTTTCAATTTTTTATTATTTATTGTTGTTTTTTCAATTTTTAGTTAGTAACCTATAATATTGTGTCTAATTTTAAGTGTCATTAAAATCAAATGTTTTTAACTTAATAATTTTAACATTTCTTAATTTAAAACGAAACATCTTCGATTATATTAAGTTAACAAATTTCGAAAAACGACACCGACCCCGTGACCTCGACACCGTCCTTGAAAAATCTATTTTCAAATAAATCAAAATACTTTGCATATATGCTGTTAAAAAATCTTACAAACTATTTTTATGTAACATCTTTTTTCAATTTTAACCCGAAAAAAGGTTATTTTGCAATTTTTTAAGAATTTTTTGATTTTTTCAATTTTTTATTATTATTTTTTATTATTTATTGTTGTTTTTTAATTTTTAGTTAGTAACCTATAATATTGTGTCTAATTTTAAGTGTCATTAAAATCAAATGTTTTTAACTTAATAATTTTAACATTTCTTAAATTAAAACGAAACATCTTCTATTATATTAAGTTAACAAATTTCGAAAAACGACACCGACCCCGTGACCTCGACACCGTCCTTGAAAAATCTATTTTCAATTATTTTCAAATAAATCAAAATACTTTGCATATATGCTGTTAGAAAATCTTACAAACTATTTTTATGTAACATCTTTTTTCAATTTTAACCCGAAAAAGGGTTATTTTCAATTTTTTTTTATTATTTTTTATTATTTATTGTTGTTTTTTCAATTTTTAGTTAGTAACCTATAATATTGTGTCTAATTTTAAGTGTCATTAAAATCAAATGTTTTTAACTTAATAATTTTAACATTTCTTAATTTAAAACGAAACATCTTCTATTATATTAAGTTAACAAATTTCGAAAAACGACACCGACCCCGTGACCTCGACACCGTCCTTGAAAAATCTATTTTCAATTATTTTCAAATAAATCAAAATACTTTGCATATATGCTGTAAGAAAATCTTACAAACTATTTTTATGTAACATCTTTTTTCAATTTTAACCCGAAAAAGGGTTATTTTCAATTTTTTTTATTATTTTTTATTATTTATTGTTGTTTTTTCAATTTTTAGTTAGTAACCTATAATATTGTGTCTAATTTTAAGTGTCATTAAAATCAAATGTTTTTAACTTAATAATTTTAACATTTCTTAATTTAAAACGAAACATCTTCTATTATATTAAGTTAACAAATTTCGAAAAACGACACCGACCCCGTGACCTCGACACCGTCCTTGAAAAATCTATTTTCAATTATTTTCAAATAAATCAAAATACTTTGCATATATGCTGTTAGAAAATCTTACAAACTATTTTTATGTAACATCTTTTTTCAATTTTAACCCGAAAAAGGGTTATTTTGCAATTTTTTAAGAATTTTTTAATTTTTTCAATTTTTTATTATTTATTGTTGTTTTTTCAAATTTTAGTTAGTAACCTATAATATTGTGTCTAATTTTAAGTGTCATTAAAATCAAATGTTTTTAACTTAATAATTTTAACATTTCTTAATTTAAAACGAAACATCTTCTATTATATTAAGTTATCAAATTTCGAAAAACGACACCGACCCCGTGACCTCGACACCGTCCTTAAAAAATCTAGTTTCAATTATTTTCAAATAAATCAAAATACTTTGCATATATGCTGTTAGAAAATCTTACAAACTATTTTTATGTAACATCTTTTTTCAATTTTACCCCGAAAAAGGGTTATTTTCAATTTTTTTTTATTATTTTTTTATTTATTGTTGTTTTTTCAATTTTTAGTTAGTAACCTATAATATTGTGTCTAATTTTAAGTGTCATTAAAATCAAATGTTTTTAACTTAATAATTTTAACATTTCTTAATTTAAAACGAAACATCTTCTATTATATTAAGTTAACAAATTTCGAAAAACGACACCGACCCCGTGACCTCGACACTGTACTTGAAAAATCTATTTTCAATTATTTTCAAATAAATCAAAATACTTTTCGTATATGCTGTTAGAAAATCTTACAAACTATTTTTATGTAACATCTTTTTTCAATTTTAACCCGAAAAAGGGTTATTTTCAATTTTTTAAGAATTTTTTGATTTTTTCAATTTTTTATTATTTATTGTTGTTTTTTCAATTTTTAGTTAGTAACCTATAATATTGTGTCTAATTTTAAGTGTCATTAAAATCAAATGTTTTTAACTTAATAATTTTAACATTTCTTAATTTAAAACGAAACATCTTCGATTATATTAAGTTAACAAATTTCGAAAAACGACACCGACCCCGTGACCTCGACACCGTCCTTGAAAAATCTATTTTCAAATAAATCAAAATACTTTGCATATATGCTGTTAAAAAATCTTACAAACTATTTTTATGTAACATCTTTTTTCAATTTTAACCCGAAAAAAGGTTATTTTGCAATTTTTTAAGAATTTTTTGATTTTTTCAATTTTTTATTATTATTTTTTATTATTTATTGTTGTTTTTTAATTTTTAGTTAGTAACCTATAATATTGTGTCTAATTTTAAGTGTCAGTAAAATCAAATGTTTTTAACTTAATAATTTTAACATTTCTTAAATTAAAACGAAACATCTTCTATTATATTAAGTTAACAAATTTCGAAAAACGACACCGACCCCGTGACCTCGACACCGTCCTTGAAAAATCTATTTTCAATTATTTTCAAATAAATCAAAATACTTTGCATATATGCTGTTAGAAAATCTTACAAACTATTTTTATGTAACATCTTTTTTCAATTTTAACCCGAAAAAGGGTTATTTTCAATTTTTTTTTATTATTTTTTATTATTTATTGTTGTTTTTTCAATTTTTAGTTAGTAACCTATAATATTGTGTCTAATTTTAAGTGTCATTAAAATCAAATGTTTTTAACTTAATAATTTTAACATTTCTTAATTTAAAACGAAACATCTTCTATTATATTAAGTTAACAAATTTCGAAAAACGACACCGACCCCGTGACCTCGACACCGTCCTTGAAAAATCTATTTTCAATTATTTTCAAATAAATCAAAATACTTTGCATATATGCTGTAAGAAAATCTTACAAACTATTTTTATGTAACATCTTTTTTCAATTTTAACCCGAAAAAGGGTTATTTTCAATTTTTTTTTATTATTTTTTATTATTTATTGTTGTTTTTTCAATTTTTAGTTAGTAACCTATAATATTGTGTCTAATTTTAAGTGTCATTAAAATCAAATGTTTTTAACTTAATAATTTTAACATTTCTTAATTTAAAACGAAACATCTTCTATTATATTAAGTTAACAAATTTCGAAAAACGACACCGACCCCGTGACCTCGACACCGTCCTTGAAAAATCTATTTTCAATTATTTTCAAATAAATCAAAATACTTTGCATATATGCTGTTAGAAAATCTTACAAACTATTTTTATGTAACATCTTTTTGCAATTTTAACCCGAAAAAGGGTTATTTTGCAATTTTTTAAGAATTTTTTAATTTTTTCAATTTTTTATTATTTATTGTTGTTTTTTCAAATTTTAGTTAGTAACCTATAATATTGTGTCTAATTTTAAGTGTCATTAAAATCAAATGTTTTTAACTTAATAATTTTAACATTTCTTAATTTAAAACGAAACATCTTCTATTATATTAAGTTAACAAATTTCGAAATACCATACTTTGCATATATGCTGTTAGAAAATATTACAAACTATTTTTTTTATAAGTCCAAAAAAATTAGGGACTTAGAAAAATATTGATTTTTTATTTTTAATACTTAATTTTCATTTACAATAATGTAAAGTTATAATATGTTTTAACTTATTTATGACATCCATTGTGCAATTTTCGTAAGTTGTTTTATTTCTTATTAATTTTTAAATTAATTTTTTATAATTTAGTTTTATATGAGTGATGTTATTAATAAATTATTATAATTTATTATATTATTTTCTTTATGTTACGCAGCCGTTACTACTCAGCGCAGCCAGTTTACAGTTTTTGTTATTACTTGATTATATTTTATATATTTTTGTTAATGAGGGAGCATATTTTATATATTTTTTTCTTTTAAATGGTTTTTTAATCCTTTCTATGCGATATGATCAGTATAATAATAATTATAATATTTTTTTATGGCGCTGCCGTTACTGTTCAGCGCAGCCATTTCCAATTCAATGAATTAATTTATTTATAAAGTAGAGTTAGTAGATTTCTTCGTAGTCGAATTTTTTTAAAACATGTGTTAAATATTATTGTAATACTTCTTGGTAAACAATGTTTCTTACATAAATTTCTTTTTCATTGCCTATCTTTTTTGTTAAAGCAAATCCAAGCCTTATTTGAAATTGCTTTCTTGACATTTGAAATGGTATTTCTTCGTTAGACGGTGACAATGTAATTCGTGGCAAAATTACAATCTCATTTTTATAATTTCGCGTTATTACTTGTGCATGAATAGAAAAACTACCCATTTTAATAACTTTTAGTCTTGTTCCATTACAAAGACCTCTTTCTAAATTAATATTCCTTAAAAGTATCACAATTGCACCAATCTTTAATATTAATTTGTGAGGAGGAAGTCCATTTGGAGTTAAACTATTTAATACTTCAATTGGTATTAAGTTAGTTATTGTGTCACACTTTTCATCTTCTTCAGATGAATCTTTACTTAAATATTCTCTAGGTTCACCTGTCATTCGTTTAACAACATCATTATTTAATTCAAATACATCATTATTCCGGAGAACTAGTAATATATGTAAAATCAAACAAGAATCTCTTTATAACGGTTTACTATAGATAATAAAAATAAAAACCGATATTTTAAAAAGTATTTCGATTTATTACGAATATTTTTCTCAAAAATTTACAAAATCTACATGTGTTTGTGGGACAATTTACATCAATATAATATAATATAATATAATTTAAGATAAAAAAAATATATTATAATATAATATAATTAATATTGTTGTCATAATTATAATAAAAAAAATCTAATATTTAACAATTGTCATTTCATCCTTCAATGAAACTGATCAAAATTAAGATAAATTTTATACAATATTAATAAGATATTAATTTAAAATATAAATTATATATATAATATACATAAACTACAATAAGTAAACAACAATAAGTACAATTTTAACCGAGCGTGCGTTAGCGTGCGAGGAATACATCGCTAGTTCGTTAATGAATTTAAAAAGAAATTTAAAGATTTTTACGAAAAACTATGTGTCAGAAACTGCAACAACATCAGGACAAATACTGTCACAAAGTCAGCAGAAATTCAGATGGCAAATTTGAAAAAAAGTAAATGTCCTGAAGATGTAATTGGTAAGCAAATATTACAAATTAGAATTAGTTATGGAAGACCGGGGTTACTTGGAGCATTTTCCCTCTTTGTTATCTCTAAATTTAAATAAGTGAAATTTCACTTAGAATGTGCCAAAAGTCTTCAATGTGAAAAAATAAGTGGTTTTCACTCAAAAATAAGTGCAGTTTCACTTATTTTTAAGTGCATATACACTTACTATTCTACGTGGAAGACTTTTGACACATTCTTAGTGTTATTTCATTTATTCAATTTTAGAGAGTTGTATAACTGCTTTTTTAAAAAAGCTATTGTATAGAAAACATGATGCAACATCTCAGCTTTAATTTCAAAAAAAGAAAGTTGCAATATATTTAATACTTTTCTCTTATTACCACTTTATTTAAAGCTATGCAAATTACAGTTCATCAAGTATACTTTAACTTGAATGAAGAGAAAAAGTAATTTAACCCGGTCTCCCCTACATATATTTTATTCATAATCTGTGAGGAAAAATTTCTTGATAAATATAAGAAAAAGGTGAGTTATATCACATTAGTTAGCTGATGAGATACGATTTATAATCAATTTATTTAGGTTAAACAATAGAGAATATGAAAGGCATAGCATCTGATCAGTAAAGCGATTAAAGCTCAATATATATAAGAAATTGCTTCTTTTGTAGCTTCAGACAGACTCATATATTCAGCTTCTGTGTTCGAGAGCGCTAACGTTCTCTCTTTTGATAAATCTCAGGACACCGCGCCCTTACCGAGCATGAAGGTGTATCCTGTATAGGATCATCGATATACCAGGCAGCTGGCCCAATTTGAGTCCACGTATCCATGAAGAGGTTCATCCGATGGACTAAATATAAGTTCTAAATCCATGGCCCCTTTCAAATAGCGAAGGACTTTTCCTTAGCTGCTGTCCAGTGTGACTCTTCCAAGCAGGTGTGAAACTGACTTAACATGTTTGCAACGTGAACTATATCCCCTTCTTGGGATTTCGTGAAAACACAAGGATGTCGTCTACGTATATTGCAAGATTGCAACGATCATTGCATCTTCTCCTTTGTTTGAATAGTATACGCAGGGATCTGCATTTGTAAATACTAGGCCAAATTCTCTCAGTACTTGATCCAGTTTCACGTACAAGCTTCTGTTCGACCTGACGCAGACCATATAGGGATTTTCTTAGCAGACAATCTTTTCCTCCTCCTCCTTCTATATCCTTTAATATTCTTTTTTTTTATTGATGTTTCGCTGGTACTTGTTTCTATTTGGATGATGTTTTCCAGAGCTTATTGCAGGTTGTTTGAAGACTCCATAAAAACTTCCTCTTCGATCACACCATTCAAGAACGCTGTTGCAACGTCGAGCTGTTTGATCGACATTTTTAACTGGGCTGCAAGTGACACTTACATTCTGATGGATCCTATAAGGGCGACAGGTGCGATGGTTTGGTTAAAGTGAACGCCTGGCTGCTGAATAAAGCCTCGCACTATGATTCGCGCACCCAGTCATGTAAACAATCTACGATTTCCCAGGTATCGTTAATCAGCATGGATTTGACCACTCATTACTTGTTTCATAAGTATTTTGGCTAGATGAGCTTCCTCTTGTTCGATTTTTTGAGGTAGATTGTTTCGAATGTGGTATTTTTTCTGGCCTTCCTCTTCTTCCCGCTCTTATCGTTTTTGGCCTTCCTGGACCTCTTTTCGGTAAATTTTTGATGTCATGGACCGCGTATTCCTCAATATCGATAACGTTTTGATCTTCTACCATTATTTCAAGAATAGGAATTTCAATTTTGTGTCGTAACTGATGAAGATTTCTTTCTTGCCACGTTCGTCGATTTTCCCTCTTCAGGTTTCCAGGCCAGAATGATCACACTGCATCCAAATTCTCGAAAGTAGTTAACATTTGCTGTCCTTTCTTACCATTCTTTGATAGCTTTTTCCATTAGGAGTTTCGTTGGACATCTATTTCTGATATAGTTTGCCGTCGAGACAGCTTCCATCCAGAAGAAGGAAGGCAGACCTGATTAGATCGAAAGGCACCTTGCGATCTTCATGAGTGTCCTGTAATTCCTCTCGGCTATTCCGCTTTTGTCGCGGTTGTATGATACTGCTAATCTTTATTGAATCTCATTTTTCTTCAATAAGTTCTCGAATTCGTTGTTGATGTACTCCTTTTCATTTCCTTTCTACTCCTTAAAAACTTCAAACGCTTCGTTTTTTCTTTTGATAAATCGCACTTCACACCAACGCGAGCTGTCATCGATGACTGTCATGAAATACTCCAGCTTATTGTTCAATTCAACTCGTATCGGGCCGCAAAGGTCAGAGTGAACAATTTTGAGCAAACGCATATTTCTTTCCGCTTTCTTGGGAATCAGACTTTTAAATCATTTTTCCCTGCAAGCACTCTGCGCATTATAGTTTTTCCGCGAATTTTTCGAGGTTTATTCTTAACAAGACGTTTTTTTACACCATTCTGAAGATATTGCACATTTATCACTTTCGATGACGGATGCTTAATATTTTGAAACAATACGTTATAGCCTTCATTCATAATTTTCGCGACTGACATCACTGCAAAAAGAAATATCTTATTATAAGATACATTGGAAGCCAGTTACCAATAGCATCTTCCTATCCAGTTTACATCTTAAAAAACTAATGCATTTTAAGATGCTTTTGAAAACTTAGAAGCAAGTTGTAAAAAAACATCTTGAAAAGGCGACCAAAACATCTTAAAATAAGATACATATTTTTGCAGTGATGAGGTTCGTGCGCAAGTCCAGTACTTGCAAAACATCAAACTGACATTTCTTCTCACACTACTCACATTTGTTTCAAGGGAAACGGTCCCTATTGATACAATTTCGGTCGAGGTGGTATCAGCGAAATTCAATTTACAACTTTTGAAATAGTGTATTTTAGGGAACGCAGGCGATTCCTTAAAAATGTGCGAAGTGTCACCACTGTCATGACACCAGTTTTTCACGAGGTTGTCACTTTCAACATGTACTACTTCTTGACCATTCAAGTCGTCAAAGTTTGCGATCACGCACGTCGGCTTTCTTCTCGCTTTGTTGTAAATCTTCGGCTTTTTAGAATTTACAATTCACACTTAGAAGCCTTGTGTCTACATTCTTTACATCAATGGCATCGAAACACAGTTTACTGTAGATTAAACATCACTAGTAACAGATCAAGTAAAACTAAATTGGTGCTGTCTAAAATCGTTATTGTTTCACTATATAACCGGCATTAACAAATTTCATTAAGAAACTAGATAGATTCTATCCAGAAAACCTATTATAAGAATATCCTAAATAATCTATAAATGAATTTGATAGTTCTCATATAGATTCAGTATTCAGAAATTAAAAAGTATAAAAGTCCTGAACATTAAACATAATCTAGATAGTGTTCATTCATTTCAAGTATTTAGAAACTAAATAGTATAACTTTCGCAATCTTTACAGTCTATACAGTTTTCACATAGTTAAAGTATCTTGAAAATATATAGTGTAACTGTCCGAAACTTCATAAATTATCTAGATAGTTTCCGCATAGTTTAAGTATGCAGAAAAGTAGATAGTAATTTCTATCCAGTCTTTTATATATAATCTAGATATTTTCCATGAATCATAATTATGTAGAAACTAGGTAGCGTAACTGTTTTGATGTCTGGGAATAATCTTCATGCACCAGATAATTTCCGTATAGTTTAAATATTTAAAAACTAGTTACATAGTCAGCTCATTTCTTTAGATTGCTACTATATTATACTTTCAACTATATATAATGAAGATAACTAGATATAACTATATATACTATTCTATATAACTAAAAGGTTGAAGTGAGGGGGAAACAACTAAAAAATTTGGGGTACACCTACTTCACACTTCAATATAATTCATGATAATTCACAATACTTCAGATAATTCAGAATAATTCATATACTTCAAGTTAATTCAAGATAATTCATAATAATTCAAGGTAGTTCATTATAATTCACTATACTACAAATGAAGCACAATTCATATACTTTAAGATAATTTATTGTAATTCGACATAATTCAAAGTAATTCATGATAATTCACAATACTTCAAATAATTTAGGGTAATTCATGTAATTCAAAATAATTCAAAGAAGTATACACGGTAATTCACAAGTTATTTCCCCCTCGAGTTGTAGTACCTCTTCTGTTTTAAATTAACGTGATTGAATTTATTTCAATTTAAAAAAAAAATATTTTCTAGACAATTTCAAAACTTTGAAAAGCCGAATCAAACAGGGCAAAAAAATGTCTGAAATCACCAAGCCAATGGAGAGCATACTTAAACAAATAGATTTGGAAAAATTAAATTGTGTAGAAGGGTTGAAGAAACTTTCCAAAGTGTCGGAAAAACTTCTTTACTGCCAAAAACGTAATGATTATATTTCATGCACTAAGTTAAAAAATATTCCTTACTTTAAGTTAATTTAAATCTATTTTAATTTTATAAAATAATTGCATAGAGATTCACGTGAGTCTTCTGAAGTCTAAATTTTGATTATCCTTTAATTTTGTTAATGCTCTATTGATTCTCTTGGTTTTCACTTACTTAATTTGATTTTCTTTTTCTTCTCTAGACCCTCTTTTAGTTCTCTGTTTGATTCTGTACATTTTTTGTCATTTAAAATAATTCTACTTTCAATTTATTTTTAAATATATTACAAAATTTTAAATCATAAAAAAATAATGTACTTACATAGTTTTTAATTTTCATTAATAAATATTTAAAATGTTTAATTATAATAAAAATTCATTTAATCAAATTCTGAAAAATTCAAATGTAAAAAAATAAAAATAATTTTTGGTTAAAATTTGTTGTTAAATAATTATTATTTAACACAGTGTTTTTAGATTAAAGTTTATGTAAACCAGTGTAATATTATAAATTAAAATATAAATATATTACAATTTAAAAAATGTCTGCAAATTTGCGTACATTGTATTAATAATAATAGAATTAACATGGTTAAAAATTATTTTTCTGTTAAATTAATGATTGCAATTCAGTTTTTCAAAATTCAAAATGATAGTTCTAATAAAGCAGATGATTTTTCAAAAAAAGGATCGGTTTCATTTTTAGTGACCCTAAAAACCCCCTAATATCGCGTTTTAAGCGAATCTGATCAATTTTTAAAAAAGTTGTCCGCCATATAGGATCCGCCATTTTGAATTTTAAAAAACTAACACCGAATTCATAAACATCGCCCTCAAAAACTCTCGAGTAACAAGTTTCAAGGTTTTGTATTTGTTTATTGTATTTTAGAGTGACAAATTAAGAGTTTAACCTTTTTTATTCACAAAAAAATTATTTCAGTATTTTTTACATAACTAGTTCCAGAACAGCGGATATCGAGAAGACTTTAGTAGAAATTTAAGCAGTAACGTTCACAATAAATGCAGAATGTTTCGACAAAATTGTAAAGAAAACTTCTGTAAAATTCAAAAATAATGTCAATCGAAATTCTGCTATTAACAGTCGTATACAGTTTCTAACAGGAATTCCATAAAATGTAGCGCAAAATGACATGCGCAATTAAACTCACACTGCCTTTACGTAGGAATCCACCTCTTTACTTGAAAAAAGAACTACTTATTTAGCGAATTTTTATCATTATAGATGAAGCCACTAAACCGTTTTTTTGTAAAAACAATTATTCTAATCACAATATTTTAAAACTTCTATTATTATTTCTGTCACTTCTTGCACCTAAAGTCACTGTGTCTATCCAGCGGAAATTTTACAGAACTCTACTGGAGTATTTGCAGCAGACAACACCGTACAAATTCAAACCACGTCCACTTTAGACTGTACTAAACATTTTCAAAACTTTCTGAATAATTATTATTTTGAAAATACGAAACTTTTTTACAACAGTGTCCATTTTAAAAATTACAGTACTGTTTACAGTTAGTCCTGAAATTTTTTCTACATATATTGAAAGTTACTAAGATTATAAAAACCTTTGTTATGGAATCGTGTACATCTGCTACTTCTTAGTAGTTCTGTAAAATATACTGAAATAATTTTTTCAGTGTTCATTTAAAAATAATTATTTTAAAATTAGGACCGATATTAACATACATATACGTTTTAGCAACAAGATACATTGAGTTTATGACACCGAAATTAACAGCAAATTTAAATGATATTGATTCCTTATTACTGAATGCAGGTAATGATTATTGATTTAATAAAAAAAATATTATTTATACACTGTTTAAAAATTCTGAAAGTTTTTTACTTATTCCTCAATTTTGTAGATAGTAGTGCCAACATTCGTTTTACGAACGAGGAAGGTAAATATAAATTCATAATATGTGACGTTCCATGAGGAAAGGGACCTTAGCTGCAAAAAAATGAAAATTGAGTTTTTGATATCAGTCGATAGATCTTGAGTTGCTCTTTCAGATACAAAAGTTAAAAATTGTACTTTTCTATTTAGTTTTTTTGTTATAAAGCATTAATCATGACCATGTTAATCGCGTTCCAGCACGGACTACAGAAACCATCCCCACCACTACTACTACTAGTATACTTGTCGTAAGCGTGAGCTGTAGGAACGATGTAGTAGTAAGGTGGTGGGGCTGATTTTCGATGGAGGGTCTCAACCAATCAGGGACGCTCTACTTTAAATACCTTTTCTGGAAAATGCGTCTATTGCAGCTAAGGTCCCTTTCCTCATGGAACGTCACATATACATTATATTTATATTTATAATGAACATTATAATGGAATTATTATTATATTGGTATTATATATATATGTATCAAATTATTTTTATGTAGAGTCAGCGACTTCGGAACAGAATAGACACGAAGAATACGTAGGTAAATAAATAATTAAATTCTCTCTCTATATATATACATAGCTTCATATATAACTTTCTAATGCTCTATTTAAAAATTCACGCTTAAATTGATGGTTTACATGCAATAAAGGGGTACATCTTTAATATTTTTTTGCCCCTTCTTCCAAGCATAAAAAAGAGCAAAATTCATTCCTTTTTGTTAAAGAATATCGTGTGCGCCATTGGACAAAAACCTTTTTTGACTCGTGCGATTGACAAACTTCGCAGTCGTAAAAAAAGCCACTTTTTGTCCCTTGATGCACAATATACTATTATTTTTTTATATCAATTGACAGTATTTGAGTTGCTCTTTCATATTCAAAAACTAGAAATTATTTTCTTATAATTAATTTTTTATTATGAACATTCAAATGTGAGCATCTATCTCGTATTACATTTTCTGGATCATATTTGAATCCTCTTCCCATAACGTTAGTTTTTATCGATTTTAATTTTCTTATATGAAAAATGATAATTTTTGAGTTGGTGTTTAATTTCCAAAAATCAAAAATAATCGGCTCAGGCAACGCCTATTTTCATAATTCTTTTTGACCGCCTATGCAGTATAATTTGATATTGGAACGTAAGGTCCCTTTCACCGCGTCAGGACATTACAATAAATAATAATAATTAAAAATTATATTTAAATGTTTTAGAGTTGCCAATCGATAATTCGGTTTCAATTACGTCACCTCCAATAGCTGGCACGTCACATGGTAAAAGATTTTAATACTTCTTTTCAACAATAACAACTAATACTCACTCACCTAAACAATAGTATTTGAACCTTCGTGACGTCACGAATCATGGCGCTTAACACGCAAACTTCTCAGGTGTGTGAGAAGCACAATTTTGAATATTTTTTAATAAAACCTTTTGGAAAATGTTCAGAATATCATAGACTTTGTCTGTTATGTGCGAGAAAATAATAATTTTGCGTTTAAAACGTTTTTTAAACAATGTTTGAGTTGCATGTAAGAGGTAAGGAAAAATGCACGAATTGCCTATATATAGGCGTTTCTTTGGAAAAACCAGGATAAGAATTGTAAAGTTCTTATCTAATTTATTCAATATTTAAATTGATTTGATTATAAATAATAACTAAAATTATTTATTAATAATTAAACAATAAATTGTTGTTGTTTCTTAATTTTTTTTTCAAAAAGAACATATAAAAATGCAGTTTTTTCCTAATTTTGAAATTTTACAATTTAAAAATTGTGAAACGTAATGTTTAAAAATTGAATTATTTTTCAATTTTTTAAATAAATAATTATTTAAAATTATTTATTATTTTTAACGTTTTTTTTAAAAACCTCTGAAAAAAAGAAGTTTTTTCCTCGTTTTGAAATTTGACAATTTCAAAATTCTGAAACATAATGTTTAAAAATTTAATAATTTTTTAATTTTTTAAATAAATAATTATTGTTTTTTATTTAAAAAAATCACATATAAAATTACATTTTTCAAAAAGCACATGTAAAAATGCAGTTTTTTCTTAATTTTTCACATTATTCATCTCAATGTGGTAAAACATAAATGCTAAAAATTAATTCATTATTCAATAATTTTATAAACAATAAATTGTTGCTATTTATGTACTTTTTTAAAAAATACATACAAAAATTTAGTTTTATCCTAATTTTCAAATTCTTCATCTCAATGTTGTCAAAAAAAAGAGTTTAAATTCAAAATAATTTTTTAATTTTTTAAACAATCAATTATTGTTTTTTATATAGTTTTTTTTTAAAAAAAAAACCCAAAAATACAGTTTTTTCCTAATTTTACTATTTGAAAATTTCAAAATTGTAAAAAATAATGTTTAAAAAATGAATAATTTTTCAATTTTTTAAATAAATAATTATTGTTTTTTACGTATTTTTTTCAAAAAAAAACCCAAAAAAAAAGTATTTTCCTAATTTAATATTTGAAAATTTAAAATTTTTTTAAAATTATGTTTAAAAATTGAATTATTTATTAATTTTTTAAATAAATAATTATTGTTTTTTATGTACTTTTTTCAAAAAGCACATATAAAAATTCTGTTTTTTCCTAATTTTTCAAATTACTCATCTCAAAGTTGTAAAAAATAGAGGTTAAAATTCAAATTATTTTTCCAATTTTTTAAAAAAATAATTATTGTATTTACTAATTTTTTTCAATAAAACCTCAAGAAATACATTTTTTTTCCTAATTTTGCTATTTGCAAATTTTAAAATAATGTTTTGAAAAATAAATAATTTTTCAATTTTTTAAATAAATAATTATTGTTTTTTACGTATTTTTTTCAAAAAAAAAACCCAAAAATACAGTTTTTTCCTAATTTTACTATTTGAAAATTTCAAAATTGTAAAAAATAATGTTTAAAAAATGAATAATTTTTCAATTTTTTAAATAAATAATTATTTTTTTTTACGTATTTTAAAAAAAAAAAAAACCCAAAAAAATGCATTGTTTTTCATAATTTTGCTATTTCTAAATTTCAAATTTGTGAAAAAAATTTGTTAAAAATTGAATTATTTTTCTATTTTTTCAATAAATAATTATTGTTTAAAAAAAACACATATAAAATTACATTTTTCAAAAAGCACATGTAAAAATGCAGTTTTTTCTTAATTTTGCACATTACTCATCTCAATGTGGTAAAACATAAATGCTAAAAATTAATTCATTATTCAATAATTTTATAAACAATAAATTGTTGCTATTTATGTACTTTTATAAAAAATACATACAAAAATTTAGTTTTATCCTAATTTTCAAATTCTTCGTCTCAATGTTGTCAAAAAAAAGAGTTTAAATTCAAAATAATTTTTTAATTTTTTAAACAATCAATTATTGTTTTTTATATAGTTTTTTTAAAAAAAAACCCAAAAATACAGTTTTTTCCTAATTTTACTATTTGAAAATTTCAAAATTGTAAAAAATAATGTTTAAAAAATGAATAATTTTTCAATTTTTTAAATAAATAATTATTGTTTTTTACGTATTTTTTTCAAAAAAAAACCCAAAAAAAAAGTATTTTCCTAATTTAATATTTGAAAATTTAAAATTTTTTTAAAATTATGTTTAAAAATTGAATTATTTATTAATTTTTTAAATAAATAATTATTGTTTTTTATGTACTTTTTTCAAAAAGCACATATAAAAATTCTGTTTTTTCCTAATTTTTCAAATTACTCATCTCAAAGTTGTAAAAAATAGAGGTTAAAATTCAAATTATTTTTCCAATTTTTTAAAAAAATAATTATTGTATTTACTAATTTTTTTCAATAAAACCTCAAGAAATACATTTTTTTTCCTAATTTTGCTATTTGCAAATTTTAAAATAATGTTTTGAAAAATAAATAATTTTTCAATTTTTTAAATAAATAATTATTGTTTTTTACGTATTTTTTTCAAAAAAAAAACCCAAAAATACAGTTTTTTCCTAATTTTACTATTTGAAAATTTCAAAATTGTAAAAAATAATGTTTAAAAAATGAATAATTTTTCAATTTTTTAAATAAATAATTATTTTTTTTTACGTATTTTAAAAAAAAAAAAAACCCAAAAAAATGCATTGTTTTTCATAATTTTGCTATTTCTAAATTTCAAATTTGTGAAAAAAATTTGTTAAAAATTGAATTATTTTTCTATTTTTTCAATAAATAATTATTGTTTAAAAAAAACACATATAAAATTACATTTTTCAAAAAGCACATGTAAAAATGCAGTTTTTTCTTAATTTTGCACATTACTCATCTCAATGTGGTAAAACATAAATGCTAAAAATTAATTCATTATTCAATAATTTTATAAACAATAAATTGTTGCTATTTATGTACTTTTATAAAAAATACATACAAAAATTTAGTTTTATCCTAATTTTCAAATTCTTCGTCTCAATGTTGTCAAAAAAAAGAGTTTAAATTCAAAATAATTTTTTAATTTTTTAAACAATCAATTATTGTTTTTTATATAGTTTTTTTAAAAAAAAACCCAAAAATACAGTTTTTTCCTAATTTTACTATTTGAAAATTTCAAAATTGTTAAAAATAATGTTTAAAAAATGAATAATTTTTCAATTTTTTAAATAAATAATTATTGTTTTTTACGTATTTTTTTAAAAAAAAACCCAAAAAAATGCATTTTTTTCATAATTTCGCTATTTCTAAATTTCAAATTTGTGAAAAAAATTTGTTAAAAATTGAATTATTTTTCTATTTTTTCAATAAATAATTATTGTTTAAAAAAAACACATATAAAATTACATTTTTCAAAAAGCACATGTAAAAATGCAGTTATTTTTTTAATAAATAATTATTGTTTTTTACGTATTTTTTTCAAGAAATCCCTAAAAAAATGCTTTTTTTTCTTAATTTTGCTATTTCTAAATTTCAAATTTGTGAAAAAAATCTTTAAAAATTGAATTTCTTTTACATTTTTTAAAAAAAATAATTATTGTTTTGAACATATTTTTTTCAAAAAGCACATCTAAAAATTCAGTTTTTCCCAATTATTTAAATTACTCATCTAAATGTTGTAAAAAAGAGGTTAAAAATAAAAATATTTTTTAATTTTTTAAATAAATAATTATTGTTTTTTATGTGCTTTTTTCAAAAAGCACATACAAAAATACATTTTTTTCTAATTTTTTAAATTGTTGATCTCAACGTTGTAAAAAAAGAGATGAAAAATACAATTATTTTTCAATTTTTTAAATAAATAATTATTGTTATTTATCTCCTTCTTTCATAAAGCACATACAAAAATTATACATTAAATTATTACATTAAATTATTATAAATTATACATAAAAAACATACAAAAAGTATATATAAAAATGCAGTTTCTTGAGAACTCTTTAGACTATTGATCTCCATGTTGTATAAAATAGTGGATAAAATCCAAATTATTAGTCAATTTTTAAAAAAAATTGTTTAAACAATTATTTATTAACAATTTTTTTTAAAAATAATTGTTTAAACAATTTTTTTGTTATTAATTTGCAATATAAGAAATGATTATGTGTGTTTTTGGTGAAAATTATATTATTATTTTACTGATAGCCCGTTTCTTATTTATCTCAGCCTACATAGTTTTATATACATTTTTACTTAAATGAAAAAAATTTTAAAATTGCATAAATTTTTTTTTTAAATCGTAGAGCGATTTTTAAAAATGGATTCCCACATAGCACAGTATTTTGCTGTAAGGCTGTGGTAAGGGTTAATCGTATGCGAGGGGCAAACAACTCATGAATTAAGGTGTACACTTGTGATGAATTATCCTGAATTATAGTGAATTATCTGAATTATCTGAATTATCTTGAATTATCCCGAATTACCGTGAATTACTGTGAATTACCGTGAATTACCTTGAATTATCATGAATTATCTTGAATCATACAAAGCAACGACAGATTTTAGTCAAAAATTTAAAATACTTTATTTTAAAAAACATTTCATATTATTGCGCGCATTTCGACCACTGACAGCACAAGCAAAAAGCCATTGTATACACACTTTTTTAAAAAAACCTAATTTACATTTATTCTATTCAACTAAATTAATTCCAAGTTTTTGCTAAAAAATTTATTGGTCAAGTTGAAGAAAAATTGTCCATTTAGCCTATTTTTTGTTTAAGATTGTTTCCCCTGTGCAATATATTAAATTTACAGTATAGATTAAATTGGTAAAAGATTGCGATAAATAATGATGTTTATTATAAATCTTTTAACCCTACTTTTAACAGATGAATATTTGAGTAAATAAAATTAGGTTAACTGAAAATTTGAAACAAACTATTATAATTGTTACTTATTAGAATAGAGTAACGTAAAGGCTGATAATTTGAATAGTTAAAATTAAAGATAATAAGAAATACCAAATAATTTAATTTCACTTTCCAACAATCATAAAAAATTGAAAAATATATTTTCAGGGTGTAGTAAATAGTGTTGAATAGTGCTGAACCTTACTACAATGAAAATATCATTAAAAGTATTAAAAATTTTGTGTTTTCCACTTAATTCTTGAGTTTTTATTATTACGCAGCCATTTTTAACCTTTTTTCTTTAAAAACATAAATCATCCACAAATAATTAAATTATGCAGAAGTATTAGAATTATCCTCAAATATTTAAATTATTTAAAATTATATGAATTTTCTTAATATATTGTGATATACACCCAGGTGGAAAAGTTCCACTGGGACCGCTCCCTGTACAGTCACTACCGGTAGCGAATACCGGTAATTTTTCCGGGAAATTTGTTGTAATTCCCGGAAAAATTACCGGTAATAACTACCGGTAGTGACTACCGGTAGTGACTGTACAGGGAGCGGTACCGGTAGTTACTACCGGTAGTCACTACCGGGAACTTTTCCACCTGGGCATTGCAGTATTATAAATTACCGTGAATTACTATGAATTACCGTGAATTACAATGAATTACCGTGAATTACTATGAATTATCTTGAATTATTTGAATTATCCTGAATTATTTGAATTATCCTGAATTATCTGAATTATTGTATTAGGTGTACACTAAATTTCTTAGTTGTTCGCCCCTCGATCGTATGGCTTGTAAGGTTACGCGATAGAGCTGTGGTAGACTTAAGGTGAACTCAAAAGTTCCGCCCAGATGGTAAGCTTACAAGTAAAGGTTGAGGTAAGCTTACAAGTAAATGTTGAGGTAAGCTTACATGTAAAGGTTAAGGTAAGGTTACATGTAAAGGTTGAGGTAAGCTTACATGTAAAGGTTGTGGTAAGGTTACATGTAAAGGTTGAGGTAAGCTTATGAGTAAAGGCTGTGGTAAGGTTATTATTAAGTTGTAAGGTTGTGGTAAGCTTACAAGGTAAGGCAAGTTATATTCAAATAATAATATTAATAATAAATAAATATTCAATAAAAAATTTTTTTTGCCTTATTCTATTTTGGGAACCTATCATTTCGCAGAAAGTTTTGAAAACAAATTTGGGAGGAGTAGGATTCGAACCCGGGACCGAAGTATATACCTAACAACCTAACCAACTGTGCTAAACGGGGAACTGATAATGAGAAAAGTATTCTCACTTTTAAAGTGGAACCAAGAAGATAATCAACTCCTTAAAAGCAAGATTAATATTCACATTGTCAGTTCCCCGTTTAGCTCAGTTGGTTAGGTTGTTAGGTATATACGTCAGTCCCGGGTTCGAATCCTACTCCTCCCAAATTTGTTTTCAAATCTTTACATGTAAGCTTACCTCAACCTTTACTTGTAAGCTTACCATCTGGGCGGAACTTTTGAGTTCACCTTAAGTCTACCACAGCTCTATCGCGTAACCTTACAAGCCATACGATTAACCCTTACCACAGCCTTACAGCAAAATACTGTGCTATGTGGGTTTTAATGCTTAGACATAGTACTATACGATATAATTTCGCAAAATGAAAAAAAAATTTTGGTTAGCCACAAAAAATTTTCAAAAATTGTCAAAATGTCCATTTAAGCCAATATTACAAAAAATCCTGACGTGATGGGTCATTTTGGAGGTTGGATTCGTATTCTACGTCAAAAAACCTATAAAAATCAACTTCCCCTTTCTTTGTAACAGAAGTGACCCAAAATTTGCAGAGCTGTGTAATTATTGTTGTTATGTACTTTTTTAAAAAAGTATACATAAAAAGCATTTTTTTGAAATTTTTTTAAATTACTCAACTAAATGTTGAAAAAAGAGGTTGAATATGAAATTATTTTTCCATTTTTTTAATAAATAATTATTTTTTTATGTACTTTTTTCAATTAGCACATATAACTTTTTTTCTACTGCGCAAACAACGCAATTCTTCTTTGTTTTCAGTATTTGCTTCACCCCACCACTGCAGTTATTCCTCCTTATTCTAGTCTTCTTGGTATAGCAGTGTCTTGTAACAGTACACAGAAAAAGTATGAGTACACTCATTTTTGTTGCAACTCATTTTCTTTTGGGTATCGAAATGAGTATGGGATAAACTTCATGTTATTCAAAATGATACTGGCTGGAATTTCAGATTTTTAAGTTGGCATCATAAGCAGAGTAATTTTGTATTTCAATTATTTTTTCTAATATTTCAACAACACCAGAAAGATTATTTTGACCAGTACGAATATTTAAAAGTTTTTAAATAAAAATTATTTATTATTATTTACGTAGATAATAATTAATTTCATAAGTTTTTAAATTTACCGCTATTATTTAAGTTGTCAGTCCCGTTCCTGTTGTCAAAACACATGTTTTCATTTTCTAACCTAAAAACATATGTCCTTTATCATTTTATTACGCGATTACAAGCAATTTTTAATCAAATATATTAAGTCTAGCGTGTTATTTACTTCTTTGTAATTATTATATTTCATGTATTTGTGCAAAATTATTCGTTATTTCACAATATTTTTCCATTTTTCTTCTTCTCAAAATGAAACTTGCCTGTTTCATTTTGATACTTTTACCTAAGAAATCGAAATGAGACAACCAGTTTCATTTTTGATGCGTATCAAATCGAGTATAAATTTTGTACTTAATTTGAGATCAGGTTTTTTCTGTGTCTATATTATATATTTATAATGGTGAAAATAAACATGGCTGCAGAAGCTTTCTTTTTTTGCGTCGTTATTCAAGGCTGCGTCTACAACTAGTCAATATAAGTTAGCATTTTTAGATGTTTTAACTCCGTAGCTCAATTTTTTTTATTTCAAGCCTTCATTTTCGGGTAAAAATATAATACCTAAATTTTGTACTTCGAATTCCTACTGGAACCTCAAAATTTTTTAAGATATAGATGTAAGAAATCAGTGTTATTAAATTCCCACCTTTCATGACATGACAGGAAAGGTAAAGTTGACTAAATAAATCCATTATTACTTTTTGATAATTTTGAACAGTTTTTTTGTAAAAAGTGATTTTGTGCAGCGAGGCAACACGGCACGTTGAACTCCGTGCTGGGGAGAGTTGTGCCAACGCCGGGGTCGGTTGTGCCGCTTAGATTTTTTAGTTGTTTCAGTTGAAGCGAATGATTTTACGCGTAAGAAATAAAATAATTATTGCCAATATATGATTTACTATTATTTATTAATCATTTGTTATAAACTTTTAAAAGTTTTTAGGAACAATCTTAAGATTTCTAGATTTTAGTAAGTACAAATAAACATTTTCTGACTTATATTCTATAATTGCATAGTTAGTCAGTCACATAAAATATAGTTTTCGTAATAAGTATTTTTATTATAAACATTCTAAAAATTTTTCCAACAATCGTAACATTTATAGATTTTTGTAAATAAATAAACATTTCTGACAAAAATTTTACAATTGCATAATCAGTCAGTCTTTTAAAATATTTTATAACATAATTATTTGTATCGTTAATTAATTGTAAAAACTCTACTTTCTGATTAATAAATAATTTTTAAGACATTAATACTTATTCCGAATGCGATTTATTGAAATTACAATTGACACACATATAACTGACCCTTTTTTTTACCCTTCACACATTTTAGGGAACGTCTATAAACTACGTTACCAATTTTTCAACTTTTTAGACCCCCTCCCCCCCCCTTCGTTGACAACATTACATACAATTTTATAAGTTTTAACATTAAGCGTAGGTTTAGCCCGGACCCCCTCCCTTCCCTAAATTGGTAACGTAGTTTATGGACGTTCCCTTAAATGTGCCCACTTTTTGTAAACGATGCATTGAATCCACTTTTCTCTTGATTTCGGGTTGGAATAACTATTCGAACAAACGATGCAATAGTAGATTATGGTTATGTAGCGATTGACAGCGGCACAACCAGCCCCAAGCGAAAGGCACAATTAACCTCGTTGCGCCGACGCTCACTTTTTATCAAATATTAAAAAACTAGATAAATTAAATGTTAGGTTTCATACACTATTAAATCCGTCGATAAATTTGGATCATTTTAATAAAAATACGTATCGATATCTATAAAAATGCAAAAAATAGACCAAATTACTAACAGCTAATTATTCCGTTAAGCAGACAAAATCAAAATAGTTGCCAAAGATGCGCATAAGTAAAACAATACTTCTCTCACTTCCACTTTTTAAAAAAAATTTGTTTTCGAGATATTCCTATCGGAACAATTTACCAACGGTCTCCCCTACCAGATTTCAGCTAAAATCTTCATAAAAATGGGTTTTTTGTAAAAGCTATACCAAGCCAAATTTTTGAGTTACTAGGTTAATTTTTTTATCAAATTACTTTGAATTTTGTACATTTTTTGTTTACTAACTATTTTTATGCTAAAATGTCATGGAGGGCGTCAATTTGAAAAAATCTGATTTTTTGAACCTATTTTTTAAAAAACATGTTGACACAGACGTCGCGTGAATGTATCAGTGGTCCATGAACTAGCGCCAATTCGAGTTAGTGGCCGCTCAAAGAAATAACAAAAACCTATTAACTCCACTAGTAATTACTTTTTTAAATTATTTCGCATTCAATTACAGTAAATAAGTAGAACAGCCCAATTCCTTCAACCCTTTTTTATCATTCCTCAAAATTTCAAACCGAAATTTCTTCCCATTTCCGAGAATACTTGGAACTACCAAAAACTGTCTTTGTCTCACGTAGCCTTCATAATTTAATAGAAAAAACTTTCGACTTACCGTATTAAATCCTTTTTACCATCTTGTCAATTTATGATATTTTACATTTAATTGTATATTCTATTTTTATTAGTAACATTTTCTGGATAAATATTTTAAAATAATTTTAATTTGTGAGGAATAAGGAATGTTAAGGTTTTAGGAATAATAAGATGTAAAGGTTTATTTTATTATTTTAATATTACGCAGTACTTATATCGTAAAAGGTTTTTACACAATACACAGAAAGCTCGATCAATGAGTAAATTATGTAATTCGTTTTGATGTCAAAATTAAATTTATTTTTACGAATTCAAATTTTTTTATTACAATTTAATGTCAAATTAAAATTTGTTTTTGACTGCAATTTAAAAATCAAATTTTAATTCATTTTTTATTGTAATTAGACGTCAAATTCAAATTTATTTTTTGATTGCAATCTAAAAATATAATTTTAATCTATATTCTTGCAATTTGAGGTGAAATTCAAATTCAGTCAAAAAATAAATTAAAATTTGACGTCAAATTGCAATAAAAAAATGAATTTCCAAAAATAAATTTGATTTTGAAGTCAAATCAAATTACATAATCGACACCCAGTTTTCTTCTTTTCTTATTGAGAATATATTTCAAACCTAATCTTCATTTAGAATAATTTTGCCCACCACACTGCATACTCTGTCTGCCACGTAAACTGTAGGTAAGACAATCATTCTGCAAGAAAAACATTATATACTTACTTTCAAGTAAAATGAATTACATATACAATTGTACAATCCCTTCATTATGTTGTGTTATGATTGTTAAACGATGATACAATTGTCTTTTTCGTTTTACAAATTATGTCCCTCTTCTGTAGAATAAGTGGTATAGTCCTTAACTTTCTGTAAACATTAAAATCACATTAATTACTTCATGAGTGGCTTTTTAAAGTTTATTTGAATGATGTCATTTTCAATACTAAACTATCAATATTATGTAAAAACATGAACAAAATGACTTTCCATGTAAAGAAAAATGTATAAGTTGCTCCGATTATAGTGTTATATTCTTGAATATATATATAATTTTCCCTTCCTCACCACATACACACACTTACACATGATTAAATGGTAAGACTATTATTCTACTAGAAGAAGAAGAAAAAAACCAAATTACTTTCAATTATAATAAATTTAGTGATTTATTAAACGCATAAAGAGTGCTTTATGAAATATTTTTTTATTTACATTTTTAAATTCTTCTTTTAAACAAAAAAAGTATCCCACGATGATTTTATACAAGAACAGTATACAGTAATTTAACAACTGATTCTTTTTCGCGGCGAAAATGTTGCTATAGATAAAGATGATTTTGAAGTAAAATCTTGTTTTCATATAAATGTGTCTTCATTATAAAGTATGTCGAACATTCATAATCCGATAATAATGTAATATTTATTAATATATTACCTACAACATAACGATGAAATCGAATTATTATATTAGACACTAATCACTTTGTAGAAAAACTGTCACTAAATTAAATTTATAACTAAAGAACTCCACAAACCTCATTTTCGAGAAGAATAATTATGCCCACCTCACCACATACCCCGTCATACACATAATTTTATGGAATGACTATTATTCTACTAGAAAAAGAAGATGGCATAGAGTTATTCTTAAGTATAACAAATTTAGTGATATGCTTACCATGTGAATTACTCATGATGATATTAATTTCTTGGATCCTCTTGTAAATCCTTCTTTTTTAAGAAAATATGTCCCACGATGATTTGTCAAACAATCCTCTTGTTGTGTTTATTACCGATGAATCCTATTTTTGCGGTGAACATGATGATGATGATTACACAGGAACATCTTGCTTTCTTCATTATTGTCTTGTGTCCTCTTCTAAATGTATGTCCCACGTCGATATTTCGCTGAGTGTTCTTAATTTTATCTCCTGCAGTATTATGTAATGAATGGGATTGATGAAATTCTGTTGTTGCTTAACATGCAATTCACAATGCGGAAAGCATAAACACCTAATTTGTTTTACTATTAAAGAACTCAATACACCTCTTTTTCAAGAAGAATAATTATGCCCACCTCACCACATACCCCATCATACACATAATTTTATGGTATGACTATTATTCTACTAGAAAAAGCAGATGGCATAGAGTTATTCTAAAGTATAACAAATTTAGTGATATGTTTACCATGTGAATGATGCAAGATTATATTAATTTCTTGATTCCTCTTGTAAATACTCCATTTTCAAAAAAAATATGTCCCACGATGATTTTTGAAACAATCCTGTTGTTGTGTTCATTACCAATGAATCGTATTTTTACGGTGAACATGATGATGATGATTACACAGGAACATCTTGCTTTCTTCATTATTGTCGTGTGTCCTCTTCTAAATGTATGTCCCACGTCGATATTTGGCTGAGTGTTCTTAATTTTATCTCCTGCAGTATTATGTGATGAATGTGATTGTTGAAATTTTGTTGTTGCTTTACATGCAATTCACAATGCGGAAAGCATAAACACCTAATTTGTTTTACTATTAAAGAACTCAATACACCTCTTTTTCAAGAAGAATAATTATGCCCACCTCACCACATACCCAGTCATACACATAATTTTATGGTATGACTATTATTCTACTAGAAAAAGAAGATGGTATAGAGTTATTCTAAAGTATAACAAATTTAGTGGTATGTTTACCATGTGAATGATGCAAGATTATATTAATTTCTTGATTCCTCTTGTAAATACTCCATTTTCAAAAAAAATATGTCCCACGATGATTTTTGAAACAATCCTGTTGTTGTGTTCATTACCAATGAATCGTATTTATACGGTGAACATGATGATGATGATTACACAGGAACATTTTGCTTTCTTCATTATTGTCGTGTGTCCTATTCTAAATGTATGTCCCACGTCGATATTTCGCTGAGTGTTCTTGATTTTATATCCTGCAGTATTATGTGATCAATGTGATTGTTGAAATTTTGTTGTTGCTTTACATGCAATTCACAATGCGTAAAGCATACCACCTAATTTGTTTTACTATTAAAGAACTCAATACACCTCTTTTTCAAGAAGAATAATTATGCCCACCTCACCACATACCCAGTCATACACATAATTTTATGGTATGACTATTATTCTACTAGAAAAAGAAGATGGTATAGAGTTATTCTAAAGTATAACAAATTTAGTGATATGTTTACCATGTGAATGATGCAAGATTATATTAATTTCTTGATTCCTCTTGTAAATACTCCATTTTCAAAAAAAATATGTCCCACGATGATTTTTGAAACAATCCTGTTGTTGTGTTCATTACCAATGAATCCTATTTTTACGGTGAACATGATGATGATGATTACACAGGAACATCTTGCTTTCTTCATTATTGTCGTGTGTCCTATTCTAAATGTATGTCCCACGTCGATATTTCGCTGAGTGTTCTTGATTTTATATCCTGCAGTATTATGTGATCAATGTGATTGTTGAAATTTTGTTGTTGCTTTACATGCAATTCACAATGCGTAAAGCATACCACCTAATTTGTTTTACTATTAAAGAACTCAATACACCTCTTTTTCAAGAAGAATAATTATGCCCACCTCACCACATACCCAGTCATACACATAATTTTATGGTATGACTATTATTCTACTAGAAAAAGAAGATGGCATAGAGTTATTCTAAAGTATAACAAATTTAGTGATATGTTTACCATGTGAATGATGCAAGATTATATTAATTTCTTGGATCCTCTTGTAAATACTCCATTTTCAAAAAAAATATGTCCCACGATGATTTTTAAAACAATCCTGTTGTTGTGTTCATTACCAATGAATCCTATTTTTACGGTGAACATGATGATGATGATTACACAGGAACATCTTGCTTTCTTCATTATTGTCGTGTGTCCTCTTCTAAATGTATGTCCTACGTCGATATTTTGCTGAGTGTTCTTGATTTTATATCCTGCAGTATTATGTGATCAATGTGATTGTTGAAATTTTGTTGTTGCTTTACATGCAATTCACAATGCGTAAAGCATACCACCTAATTTGTTTTACTATTAAAGAACTCAATACACCTCTTTTTCGAAAAGAATAATTATTCCCACCTCACCACATACCCCGTCATACACATAATTTTATGGAATGACTATTATTCTACTAGAAAAAGAAGATGGCATAGAGTTATTCTTAAGTATAACAAATTTAGTGATATGCTTACCATGTGAATTACTCATGATGATATTAATTTCTTGGATCCTCTTGTAAATCCTTCTTTTTTAATAAAATATGTCCCACGATGATTTGTCAAACAATCCTCTTGTTGTGTTTATTACCGATGAATCCTATTTTTGCGGTGAACATGATGAAGATGATTACACAGGAACATCTTGCTTTCTTCATTATTGTCGTGTGTCCTCTTCTAAATGTATGTCCCACGTCGATATTTCGCTGAGTGTTCTTGATTTTATATCCTGCAGTATTATGTGATCAATGTGATTGTTGAAATTTTGTTGTTGCTTTACATGCAATTCACAATGCGTAAAGCATACCACCTAATTTGTTTTACTATTAAAGAACTCAATACACCTCTTTTTCAAGAAGAATAATTATGCCCACCTCACCACATACCCAGTCATACACAAAATTTTATGGTATGACTATTATTCTACTAGAAAAAGAAGATGACATAGAGTTATTCTAAAGTATAACAAATTTAGTGATATGTTTACCATGTGAATGATGCAAGATTATATTAATTTCTTGATTCCTCTTGTAAATACTCCATTTTCAAAAAAAATATGTCCCACGATGATTTTTGAAACAATCCTGTTGTTGTGTTCATTACCAATGAATCCTATTTTTACGGTGAACATGATGATGATGATTACACAGGAACATCTTGCTTTCTTCATTATTGTCGTGTGTCCTCTTCTAAATGTATGTCCTACGTCGATATTTTGCTGAGTGTTCTTGATTTTATATCCTGCAGTATTATGTGATCAATGTGATTGTTGAAATTTTGTTGTTGCTTTACATGCAATTCACAATGCGTAAAGCATACCACCTAATTTGTTTTACTATTAAAGAAATCAATACACCTCTTTTTCGAAAAGAATAATTATTCCCACCTCACAACATACCCCGTCATACACATAATTTTATGGAATGACTATTATTCTACTAGAAGAAGAAGATGGCATAGAGTTATTCTTAAGTATAACAAATTTAGTGATATGCTTACCATGTGAATTACTCATGATGATATTAATTTCTTGGATCCTCTTGTAAATCCTTCTTTTTTAATAAAATATGTCCCACGATGATTTGTCAAACAATCCTCTTGTTGTGTTTATTACCAATGAATCCTATTTTTGCGGTGAACATGATGAAGATGATTACACAGGAACATCTTGCTTTCTTCATTATTGTCCTGTGTCCTCTTCTAAATGTATGTCCCACGTCGATATTTCGCTGAGTGTTCTTGATTTTATATCCTGCAGTATTATGTGATCAATGTGATTGTTGAAATTTTGTTGTTGCTTTACATGCAATTCACAATGCGTAAAGCATACCACCTAATTTGTTTTACTATTAAAGAACTCAATACACCTCTTTTTCAAGAAGAATAATTATGCCCACCTCACCACATACCCAGTCATACACATAATTTTATGGTATGACTATTATTCTACTAGAAAAAGAAGATGGCATAGAGTTATTCTAAAGTATAACAAATTTAGTGATATGTTTACCATGTGAATGATGCAAGATTATATTAATTTCTTGATTCCTCTTGTAAATACTCCATTTTCAAAAAAAATATGTCCCACGATGATTTTTGAAACAATCCTGTTGTTGTGTTCATTACCAATGAATCCTATTTTTACGGTGAACATGATGATGATGATTACACAGGAACATCTGGCTTTCTTCATTATTGTCGTATGTCCTCTTCTAAATTTATGTCCCACGTTGATATTTTGCTACGTGTTCTTGATTTTATTTCCTGCAGTATTATGTGAGGAATGTGATTGATGAAATTCTGTTGTTGCTTTTCATGCAAATCATAATCCGGAAAACATACCACCTAATTTGTTTTACTATTAAAGAACTCAATACACCTCTTTTTCAAGAAGAATAATTATGCCCACCTCACCACATACCCAGTCATACACATAATTTTATGGTATGACTATTATTCTACTAGAAAAAGAAGATGGCATAGAGTTATTCTTAAGTATAACAAATTTAGTGATATGCTTACCATGTGAATTACTCATGATGATATTAATTTCTTGGATCCTCTTGTAAATCCTTCTTTTTTAAGAAAATATGTCCCACGATGATTTGTCAAACAATCCTCTTGTTGTGTTTATTACCGATGAAACCTATTTTTGCGGTGAACATGATGATGATGAGTACACAGGAACATCTTGCTTTCTTCATTATTGTCGTATGTCCTCTTCTAAATTTATGTCCCACGTTGATATTTTGCTACGTGTTCTTGATTTTATTTCCTGCAGTATTATGTGAGGAATGTGATTGATGAAATTCTGTTGTTGCTTTTCATGCAAATCATAATCCGGAAAACATACCACCTAATTTGTTTTACTATTGAAGAACTCAATACACCTCATTTTCGAGAAGAATAATTATGCCGACCTCACCACATAACCCGTCATACACATAATTTTATGGTATGACTATTATTCTACTAGAAAAAGAAGATGTCAAAGAGTTATTCTTAAGTATAACAAATTTAGTGATATGCTTACCATGTGAATGACGCAAGATGATATTAATTTCTTGTTTCCTCTTGTAAATACTCCTTTTTAAAAAAAAATATTTCCCACGATGATTTTTCAAACAATCCTGTTGTTGTCTTTATTAAAATTTCTGTTTCTAACATTTTTAAATAGTATAACCTCATTTGTTTGGCGTTTGAGGAATGTCTTACTTTGTATGGATTTCTTCCTGCCAATATTGTAATTAAATTTGCTGCTGCATAAATTCCACAAGCAACGCCATCTGGTTGTTGAGTGACGTCTCCTCTTACAATATTTTTCTCTTCTAAAAATGGGTATCGTTTTCTTATATAAGTTTTCTCTTCATCTGGTAAATCTTTAAATTCTTTTCTAAATAAACTGTCAAATATATGTAAATATTCTCCATCGAAGTAAATGCAACGCCAATGATCTGACGTGTTTCCTCCTATAATTTGGGCATCCCATTCCCAGTCCTCTGTGATCTCAAACGGTGGTATATGTTCAGGATATAGTAAATAGTCTACATTTAATAAGTCGTACGGCGTCTGTTCTCGGCATAATTTCAGTAGTCTATTGATGCAAAATTGGTCTAATCGATTGTCATCTTCAATCAAGTGCTTAAATTCGGGTAAAGGAATTGAATCAGCAATCTTTGTCGACAATCTTTTTAATGGTTGATCCGTTGGTGGTTTAATATATGCCACTATTTCAATGTCGTTGTCATCATTGTTTTTTAAATCATGATGTTCATTAGTTTCTACATCAATGACCATTCCTCCATTATTTTCTTCTGTTTCGTCAATTGTATCATCTACTTTCATTTTATTTACTGTTATACCTCTAGCTTCAAGTATATACTTCGGTTCTCGTATTTTCATAAGTCTGTTCAAGCGACTATCAACAACTTCTGGAAGTACGCATTCCTTGAAGAATCTGGAGAGTTTGAATTCCATTTGATTTTTCCAAAATAGGTCATCGCGAAAAACTATAACTATTTTTAAATTTTTTTGACCACATTGCAAATATGCAGAATTCACGCCTAGTTACGTGAAGCTGTCCCTGTATTTGGAAATAATATTTGTGCTTAATGTTCATATGATTAACATTGTTTTTATCGTAAACAGATCTAAGTCTTTTTGTTATTGGCATATTAAACGCTTCCTCAATTGTTGTTTCACTTGCTGATTTTGGACATTTCACTTCTACTATTCCACCTGGAACAATGTCATATAATTTTGCTGATGTTACTCGTTGTATAATATTTTCTGAAACGTCAATGTCTGACAGAGAAATGTCAACAAGGCCATCTGGAGAAGCTGCAAAAATTTCTTGTTCGGGATCAATACATAAACCACTTGGTTTAATTTGTATATTTAAAGTCCTCTTTAATTCATTTAGAGCATCTTTTTCGTGTTCAATTCCATATTCCATTGCTGCTTGTGCATTACTTGAATATGCAATTTTATCTGGATGTACAATTCTTTTGACTATTGCATGACAAAATGTGGTTTCTGCCATATTACAAATATCGCCCATATGTGATGCAGTTATCATTCCTTTCCTTGTATCGTGCCATAATTTGCTATCACGTTGCAAAACTGTCTCCTCAAAAATAATTTCCCGTTTATTTTGATTTTCTTTTAATTTATTCAAGTGCGCTTGTTTTCGTAATTCCAGAATGCTTTCAGAGATGTCTACTTTCATTGCATTTTTTCCATAATGTTTATCTTTTTCGGCATCCCGTGTGTCAAACATTCGTTTACCGTTGTTGTTGATCCTGTTTCTTTCTATTTGAAGTTGACGACTCTCTTCCATTGTTGTAATAACTTCAGGTACATTTTTATTTATTCCTTTATATAAAGTTGACAGTGCTCCTTTTTTGTTTGCTTGCATTATTTGGAGTTGTACTCGCGTTGCATATCCTCGGGCTTTATTGAAGGAAACTCTTTTGCCAGCTATACCTTTACAAATGTGATTGTTGAAACATTCGCAATCATTGGTGGTTGAATTTTTTATTAAACTTTCTACATTGCTTGACATTCTTTCTAATTCTGACATAATATTCGGTAGAATTTTATTCTCTAACAGATGACCAAGATTTTCCTCGCCTAAAGTTGCTATTCCTTTACACGGCCAATTTCGTTCCAAACAATGCTTGTGTTCTCCATAACAGTGCCACACGGCGTTCTCTATATCTTTAAACAAAAGTTCATTCTTTTCCTTTTTAGAAATATTCTGCTCTCGTCTTCTTGTAGCTGCTTCCATTATTTCATCTACAATAGAAACACTACAGCGTTTTAAATGTTGCCGAGCTTGCAAGCATCCATCTCCAGATACTTCATTTGGAAGTCGCGTTTTTGTCATATCTGCTAATCTTATATATGTGTTTTTCTTCAAATGATTTACGCATTCATATTTTTTAACTTTAATGCCATATTCTTTGTAAGGGTCTGCTTTTAGAATTGCGTTGTGAACACTACTGTCACCATCGCCAACGAAATTTTTATATATTAATCCATATTTTTCTACGCTGGTTTTGAAAGCCTCTACTATTGCGTCTGGTTCCATGCTGCTGGAGCTTTTATTCTTTTCAAAATTTCTAACGCAAATGTGCGGATTTGGTTCTCGTTCTTCTTTCTCTGCCTTTTCACAAGTTGAACATACTTTTATCCTTATAATTAGATCAATTACTTCTCTAGTTTCATTTCCCGTAATAACTGCACTAGCTGCTGAAGCGTTGTACGATCTACCATAAGATCGTTTACTCCATGAACAATCTGTTTTTACAGTTATGCAAGGAATACCTTTAACAACGTGTTTTTTTTCCATTGCTATGTTAAATTCTTTTTTCGCAGACTCTGACAAAATTTCCCTACTTACTCCATAACTGTCCATGAAAATTTTATCTTGATATTTTCTAAAAGTCTTTGCGCTAATACACTTTAATCCTTGAGCAGCACGAATTTCTTTAGCGTTCCAATATGGAGTACCAGCAACCAGAACACCAGATGTAAAACTATAATTTGGATGAATATAATTTTCATCTCCTGGATGAGTATTAAAACTTAATACTTCCAAACAACTATTACACTGTAAATAAATTTTAGTTATGTCTCCTTTGTCGCTGAAATCGAGAAGAGACCAGTGTCCATTTATACAATTTTCTTTGTGGTGATTTTCGCGATCTGTCTTTTTCATAATTTCATTTAGGACATGTCCAATATGGACAACGCGAGGTCCTAAGCTCATAAAATTCTCACTAAATTTATTTTCTTCTTCTTCCTTATTAATATTAAATACAGATTTATTTAATTCGTAATCTTTAAACGCGTTTAAATTATTTGAAAAAACGATACTTTCCCCCTTTTCCTTGCCGGAGTTTAAATTTAGTTGAATATCAAAATCTTCGGAATTACACACAAAATCAGGACCAAATTCTGAACCGACGTCAAACGCGATTGTATCATCGTCGATTTTATAAAAAACATTTTGTTCATTTTCATTTTTTCCATTATTTAAATCATAGAAGAAAGTATTTTCTGTACTTACCGTACCATTGCTTTCGTCTGCAGCATTTTGATATATATTTCCTGCTTCTTCCTTTTGTAAATTAGTAATACTTCCATCTTCTTTCTTCATATCACGTTCATGCTCCTTCAGTAGTTTCATTAAGCGCCTGTAGAACAAATATTTATTTATGTTGAATACAATATTATTTAATTTCTTACTGTTCTAACTTAATTTTTTTCTATTACTAATTTAAAATTCTCATTATAATACACTTATAATCAATATTAAAAGAAGGATTACAACTAAAATAGCCATCAATTTCATAAATATATTAGTAAAATTTTAATTTTTATATACATTAATCAATTCGTTTTCATGCCAGGAATATAATTTTTACAAAATTCATTACAAATTTTCATGAAAAAAAAAGTTTTTCAAGAAATACGAAAAAAAAATTTTTAAATACAAGATTTTGTGACATACACACACATACACCTGGACATTTACTTAAACTTCAAATATATGCATTCTTAATTAAAAAAGGCTCTTTTGAATGGTGCAAATTTTTTTTCAAAAAATTAAAATTTTGACTCTTTTTTGGAAAATCAAACTTTTTTTGACTATTTTTTTAAATTTGGTTCTTTTTATGTTTTTCTTCCTCATAGAGGAAGCATTGTAGTCCTTTTGTTAATAAAATTTTTGAAAATGATAAAAACAAATTTTCCTTTATATAAGAACATGTTATATGAGATCCTGATCAATATTGTCCGGCTGTATGTGTGTGTGTGTGTGTATTTATGGATCGTTTTTGTAAACACGATATCTTTAGCAGGTTCAAATGGATTTGGATAAAATTTGGTAGGCTTATTTAACAGATTAATCTCTAAAAAATGACAAAAATATTCTTAAAAATATCCACCAAAAAAATTTTTATCGTACTTTTTCCAAAAATTTTTTAATAGAAAAATTTAAGATAATATATAATATAATCGTTTTCCTCACGTCAAAACGAATCGATTGGTATATATAAAGTATAGATTTTATTAAAATTTAAAGAATTAATGAAAGTTAAAAAATCAAAAATTTATATTTTAGCTAAAAAATGTTTAGTTTTTTTAAATTCAAGTTAATACATAAAATAATTGAATCAATTAATTGAATTACAGAAATTCATAGCTTCTTCCACGAGGAACCAAATTTTTTGTTTAATATACAATGAGGAAGCAAAATTTTTATGAAATAAACATAAATGAACCCCTGCTTGTTTTATTTATTAATTGTTTTGAAAGCTAAAAAAGTGTATTTTCACCACAAAAAATATTGAGATGTCCTTTTTTGTTATTTTCAAGACATTAAATTATTAATTAATTAATGTTAATAAAAAACAAAATATTTCACAAATAAATAAAGTTATTTCAATTCTGAAGCTACCAATTGAAAGCTGACGTTATTCCTCATCCAACGAGCCCTATGAACTATTTTGAATTATAGGATTTTTTATAAACAATTGCAATGTTAGACAATTGTTTATTAACAATCCACTAATCTAAATTATTTCATATTACATTAATTACTTCATCGTTGGATGCGGAAATATGTCAATTTTTATTTTGTAACGTCAGAATTAGGATAACTTTATTTGCTTATAAACTATAGCATTTTTTATTAATAATTATTAATTAATTAACTAATATCTTGAAAATAACAAAAAAGGACATCTCAATAATTTTTGTGGTGAAAATGCACTTTTTTAACTTTCCAAAGAAATAAATAAATTTAAAAAAAAGACCGAACTTAAAAAAAAGTCAGAAAAATTTTTGATTATATAAAAAAGGTCAATTTTTGAATTTTGTTTCACCAATCGAAAGAGTACACAAAAATCTTTGGAAAATGTATATGGCAAAATTTTTTGCATCTACTTATATAATATTTACAATTTGTAGTTAATTAATTAACTATATAGGGTAATAAAAAAATGTGGTTTCTTTTAGACCTGCAACTTTTGTCTAAAACATTTTTCGAAATATTGTGTTTTTTACGTGTTAATCGCAAAAAACCATAATTTAATGGTGTTTTTTGTGGTTTTCACCATGATAATCAAATTTGCACCAATTTTTACTATCATTTTCGTAATCAGCGCATAAAAATAAGTTAGTATACCAAGTTTTATTAAAATCGGAGGTATGTGCTAATCGGAAGTTTATCCAAAAAATCATATTGTTTATAAACAAATAAAGCTATCGTAATTCTGACTTTACTAAATGAAAATTGACATAATTCCACATTCAACGAGCCCTATATAAAGTAATTTGTATTAGTGGTTTGTTAATAAACAATTGGCTAACATTGCAATTGTTTATAAAAAATCCTATAATCCAAAATAGTTCATAGGGCTCATTGGGTGCGGAATTACGTCAGCTTTCAATTGGTAGCTTCAGAATTGAAATAACTTTAGTTATTTGTGAAATATTTCATTTTTTATTAACATTAATTAATTAATAATTTAATATCTCGAAAATAACAAAGAATTATATCTAATATTTTTTGTGGTGAAAATACACATTTTGAGCTTTCAAAAAAATAAATAAAAAAAATAACAAGAACCAAACTTAAAAAAATAGTCAAAAAAAAAGTTTGATTTTCCAAAGAGAAGTCAAAATTTGAATTTTTTGAAAAATACTTTTGCACCATTCAAAAGAGCAGGAAAAAACCTTTCGAAAATATATTGGACAATTTTTTTTTCTGTTTAAAAGTTACAAGTATTTAAAAATTTACTGTTTAATTTTTTCAAAAAAATTCAACCCCCTCCCTCTCCTACAGTTTTTGAAAAAACCTAACAGTACTTTGTGGTTAAAGTACTCACTGTTAGGGCTAAACTATATGCAAGTTACAGCCCGATTCGATGAACTACGAAACAAACGAACGAAATAAAAAATATTTATTATAAACTATCATAGCTCAGGTAAGTTTACTATAAATTACCAAATAAATTTCTATAAATTAACGCATAAATTACCTCGAAAATTTCCGTAAATTACCGAAATAAAAATTTTTAATTGTCGTTCGCGCTATATATATTTTTGTGAATTACCCCAAAAATTCCCATAAACATTTTAAATCAAATTTCAACTATTTTATAGAATTCAAAAACAAAGAATTCTTTTTTAATTTGTTTAAAAAAATTAAAAAATTATACAAAATTTTTCCGGCCCACCATGAATATTTATTTCTTGACACTTTATCTTCAAAAATATGTATTGATATTTATCATTTCGATAAAAAAATATTTTTAAAGTTTCAGACACCAAATCGTGCGCTACGCTGAGAATCACCCATATATATATATATATATATATATGGGTGATTCCACGTCAGATTTTAGTTCAAATTTTAAATTCGTCCAAAACTATTTTTTTTTCATTCTTCATAGTAAAAAAACGTATACGTATTTTTTTTTTTTTGGTGCCCAAATTTTTGAGTTATGAATTTTCAAAATTTTGGTTTTTGAAAAGTAGACCTATTTTCAACGACCTACAACTTGAAAACTATTGAATTTAGAAAAATTTCATGAAGAGAAAAAAGTTTCGATTTTTTGTCGACTTTTTAATAATGTCAAAAAAAAATTATTTTTTAATTTTTATTAAAAAAATAATAATTTTTTATAAACAAATTCATTTTTTTTCAATTTAGACATTTTTTTTTTTAATTTTTTTTTTTCATTAGATACCTGAAAATAATAAAAAACGTTTGCACAAAGTTTTGGAGTGGGCCTGATGAGTTTAATGGGTGAAAATGAATTTTTAAACTCTGCGTGCAAGTTGAGCGCGCGACGTACAATCCGAATTTTGCTAGTTTAAGTAGGAGTGTTTTTTTAAAGTTAGTTTTTAATTTGTTTTTTTTATTTTATAACATATCTATTACAATTAATACTTTAAAATAATAATACTGATAATATAATTATTAACGTCGCGCGCTCAACTTGCACGCAGAGTTTAAAAATTCATTTTCACCCATTAAACTCATCAGGCCCACTCCAAAACTTTGTGCAAACGTTTTTTATTATTTTCAGGTATCTAATGAAAAAAAATGTCCAAATTGAAAAAAATGAATTTGTTTATAAAAAAATATTATTTTTTTAATAAAAATTAAAAAATAATTTTTTTTTGACATTATTAAAAAGTCGACAAAAAATCGAAACTTTTTTCTCTTAATGAAATTTTTCTAAATTCAATAGTTTTCAAGTTGTAGGTCGTTGAAAATAGGTCTACTTTTCAAAAACCAAAATTTTGAAAATTCATAACTCAAAAATTTGGGCACCAAAAAAAAAAAAAATACGTATACGTTTTTTTACTATGAAGAATGAAAAAAAAATAGTTTTGGACGAATTTAAAATTTGAACTAAAATCTGACGTGGAATCACCCATATATATATATATATATATTCCTTCGTTAAAACAACGTTGGTAACTTCAGCTTCATATTTCTTTTTAGGAAAACATAATAAGTTTACTAATAAGATTTAGAAAAATAATTATTTCCTCATCGTCATAATTTTTTTTGGACTGCGAATAATTTTTTTATCAAATTTTCATATTAAAAATAATTAATAAACTAATTATTAAGTTATTTAATAAATTAATTTTTTATTACGAAAATTTTACAACAAAATTATTCTTAGTCTCAAAAATAAATCGCGATGAGAAAAAAATTTTTTTTCCAAATTTTATTAATAAAAATATTATTTCTTTCCAAAAATAATAATGAAACTAAAGTTACCAACGTTGATTCAATGGCGGTAATAAAAATTTCGGATTTTATTATTCATCAATGAAATTTGATCATTATCAACCCTCCAAAATATGAAGTAAAAAAAATAATATTTATCATTATTTTCTCACGGATTTTTCGAAAATCTCGAAATTTCAATTAAATTGCAATTTTTTCGCCTCGGAAGAAATTTTCCTCGTTTGATAATTTATTTGTTTCAATGCTAAAAGCAATTTAAAAAAAAGAAAAATTTCTTCAGAGGCGAGAAAATTGCAATTTATTTGAATTTTAAAGATTTTTGGAAAATCCATGACAAAACAATGATAAATATTTTTTTTTTTATTTCAGGTTTTGGAGGATTGAAAATAATCAAAATTCATTGATTATAAATAAAATCCGTCAATTTTATTTCCTTCGTAGATTCAACGTTGGTAATTTTAGTTTCATCATTATTTTTGATAAAAAATATTATTTTTAATAAGAAAATTTGGAAAAAATTTAATTATAAAATTTGAGAAAAAAATTAATACGATTGAAAAATAATTTTTTTCCAAATTTTCTTTGTAAAAAATTATTTATTCCAAAAAATAATAATGAAACATAAGTTACCAACGTTGAATCAACGAAATATTCCGAAAATCTCTAAATTTCAAGTAAATTGCTATTTCCTCGCCTCGAAAGCAATTTTCACCGTTTGTACTTATTTATTTCAATACTAGAAGCTTTTTAAGAAACAAAAAAATTGCTTCCGAGGCAAGCAAATAGCAATTTTTTTGAACTTTCAGGATTTTTGTAAAATTCCTAACAAAACCTTGAAATCACTCCTTTCCCCGACTCGGAACCTTTTGCAATATATTTTAAGAGGCTTCCAGCATTGAAATAAATAATTATCAAACCGGAAAATTGCTTCCGAAGCGAGAAAATAACAATTGACTTGAAATTTAAAAATTATCGAAAAATCCGTGACAAAACAATGATAAATACTGTTTTCTTTTATTTCAGATTTTGAATAGTTGAAAATATTCAAATTTCTTTGATTATTTTCTCATCGTGGTAATTTTTTTGGGACATAAATAATTGTATTACAAAGAAAATTTTAAGAAAAAATTATTCTCTCATCGTGATATTATTTATGAAACTGAAGTTACCAACGTTGATTAAAAGAAAAAAAGTTAAGGATTGTAATTCTCATCAATAAAATTTGATTATTTACAACCCTTTCAAACCAGAAATAAAAACAAAATAATAATTTTCACTCTTTTGTCATGGATATTCCGAAAATTTCAAAATTTCAAATAAATTGCAATATTTTCGCATAGGGAAAAAATTTTTCTCATTTCTATTATTTGTTTCAATTCTAGAAGCCTTTTAAGAAACAGAAAAATTACTTCCAAGTCTAAAAAATATTAATTTTTTTTTAATTTAGGGATTTTCGTAAAAACCGTGACAGAACAATGATAAATATTGTTTCCTCATCTCGGAATCAATTTTTCTGTTTTTGAAATTGATTCTAGCATTGAAACAAATAATTATCAAACGAGAAAAATTTATTTGGAGACGAGGAAATTGGAATTTAATTGAAATTTCGAGATTTTCGGAAAAAATCCTTGACATAACAATGATAAATACTGTTTTTTTTATTTCAGGTTTTGAAGGGTTGAAAATAATTAAATTTCATTGATGAGAATTAGAATCCTTAACTTTGATTTTTTTTGTACCTTCAGTTTCGTTATTATTTTTGGGCTACAAATAATTTTATTACGAATAAAATTTTTAAAAAAATTATTCTCTCATCGTAATCATTTTTTAAAATTTTTTTAAACTAATTATTAAATTAAGTATATATATTTATTTGTTTCAAGCCACACGCTTTACAAATGTGAGTCATGTGTCTTCGTGTTTTACATTTATTTAATATAATATTGTAAATTTTAGTACATAATTCGAAATACGAACAAACACAAAGGAAAAAAAAAGAAAAAAAAATACAATTTAAGACAAACGCCTGACATTACCCTAAACATCGCAACGCCGCTCGCCTATTTTCTGAAAGAATTCATACAATTTGTTCGCTTTTTCTCTCGAGTCTGCTTTAAGAATATCAACTATATACTCTGCAAGAGCTGATTGATTATTGAATGTGCTCAACAAGTTAAACAAGTTCCTTCTTTCTACATTATATTCTGTACATTCTGCAACTACATGATACAAATTTTCAAAAGAATCAGACATGCATGATTCGCAACATTCTTTTGGGTGAAATTTTAGGCGATTATTTTTTGTTGAGACTCTCCACGCGATATTACTGGCCAGTCTACATTGAGCGATTAGTTTTGTTTTGTAGAAAGGTAATTTTAAATTTAAGTAGGGCTGCCGACCCTGCGCCAATAGTACATGAGAGTAAACCTGGAGACTACTAGATTCCGTGATTCTGATTCTATCGTTTAAATTCGAATTTTGAATATAATTGTTTATTATTTCGGTTTTTTTGACAATAATTATATTTGGTGTTAAATTAATTTGTTCAATATTTCCATTTATCAAACCGGCTGTACTAATTTGTTTGATTAATTGAAGATACCAATTATGTTTGTTTGTTTTGCTTGGGTTTAAAGATAGGTTTAATAATTTATCAAAACAGATTCTCGGAAATCTAGTCACCTCCATACATTGCAATTTTTCTAACCAATTTATAATTCTCTTCAAGACCACGCCAGAGAGAGGAGAGGCACCGACCTCTGTCCTCACCGCGTAGTTAGGACAATATTTCGGAAGTGAGAGAATTCTTTTATAAAATGCTGCCTGAATCGCATCAATTTCGAGTAGGTATTTAATACCCCAAACCTCGACACCGTACATCAGGACACTACATACCAGAGAGCTTAAAAGTCTTTCCTTTACCCCCCATACCTCTGATTTAATTCCGTGTAATATACCCATAAGTGCAGCCATGGCGCTTTGAACTGAGCATTTGACCTCTTTCAACGCAAAATTAAATGTACCCGAGCTTGAGAAGTGAGTCCCCAGATAACAGAAATTTTTTACTATTTCGATTTTTTCTTTCTTGTAATAAAACGTGTTGTATTTAGTTTGTAGCCTACCTTTGTGAAAAATTAAGATTTTAGATTTTTGTTTGTTAACTGAGAGACCATTAGCATCACAATAGAGTTCCAAGCATTTCAACTTTTTTTTTAAATCATGTGGGTTTTTCGCTAGTAGCGCTATATCGTCAGCGTAAGCGGGGCACAAAATGTCGCTTTTATGATCAATCGGGACGCCCTCCAAGCCTCGATCCCTAAAAAATTTCTCTAGGTCATTAGTAAAAAGTGAAAAAAACAAAGGACTCAAGGTTTCGCCTTGGAGAACGCCCTCTGTGACCTCTACTGGGACCATAATGCCCTCCGATGAGCGAACTGAGATTTTGGCCCCGTCATAAAGACTCTTACAAGTTCTAATGAGTTTTTTGCTAACCCCCATATTCGCTAATTTTTTCCAAAGTAGATTATGTTTAACAGAAGGAAAAGCGCTGACAAAATCAACAAACATCACATACAGTTTTCCTTTAGGTTTACTTAAGTGAATTTGTGCCAGTGAGTCTAGAATAAAAATATTATCAACGCATCCCCTCCCTTTTCGGAAACCCGATTGGAACTCAGGCAACATGCCGTTTCTCTCCGCCCACTCAGTCAACCTTTCGTGCAAAACTTGTGTGAAAATTTTAGGTAAACAATTTATTAGAGAAATTAAACGATAATTTGCTGGATCATTTGGGTCGCCCTTTTTGAGTAGCATAGTTGCATGCATTTCCGCCCACGCTGGAGGGACCTTTTCATTGTCCAGTATTTTGTTAAATAAGTTTATGATATACACTAACCAGTTTGAGGGTAAATTCTTGTAAAATTCATAATTGATACCATCGGGACCGGGAGATTTAGAATTTTTGCAATTTTTTAAGACTCTGATAAGTTCCTCCAACGTGACCGGATGATCCAATATTTGTTGGTCAATCTCGTTAAAATTAGACACAGTGCAATTGATACGTGGTGGGAAGAGGAAAGAAAAGTACTGGTGCCATTGTTCCAGATTTACATTATTTGGTAAATTAACTTTAGGTCTATATTTTTTAATTAGTAACCAGAATGTTTTAGAGTCTCTGCAATTGTTGATTGATTCAAACAAAGTTTTGTAAAATAATTTTTCTTTCTCCCCCAATACCTGTCTAAACTTTTTTTTGGCAGTTGTGTACTCTGCAAGAGAGTCAGTGTCAAAGTTTGAGGTTTTACATCGTCTCAGGCTTCTCGCGACCTCCCTTTTAGTTTCCGCGCAAAGACCATCGTACCACGGTTTAGAAAAATATTTTTTAATCGGTTGTGCCGTTGCACCATTCCTTCTTTCCATTCCCGCTTCCTGCGCAGATTTTATTATCGTATCAACAAGAGTTGCATTAATTTCTATTATAGAATCTTCGACCTTATCAGTCACCTCTTTATGACACATTATATGAATGTAATTTTCTTGGCATTCGTCCTTCCATTTCAAAGGTTTAAAGCCTATAGAATTTTTGTTATTAACGGTACATTTACTTTCCGGTGTTAAGTAAAGTTCTACGCATAAAGGCAGGTGATCTGAACGCGTTACAATGTTTAAGATTTCAAAATTTTTTATTAAATCGACGTGAAACCAATTGCAAAATACATAATCAATCACACTAAATTTGGAAACTCCGTGGTATGTAAATTGACCCGGATAATCGGTAGGAAATTTTCCGTTTAGAATAGATAAGTTATTATCATTTAAAATTTCAAGAATTTTTTTTCCTCGTGAATTTACCGATTTATCTAACGATTTTCTCGATAACAGAAAGCTTTCTTTATGCATTGACTCATCATCGTCGAGTTCACCCATTTGAGCGTTGAAATCCCCCCCAACAAATATTGGCAGTTGCGGGAATCTGTCTACAGTATTTTCAATTATGATGTTAAAATTCTCTAGGAAATTATCAATGTCTAGCGACGGGTTTAAATATAATACGCAAATTATAAACTGTGAAACTTGAGTGTTAATTTTAATTATTAACATTTCCGTATTGCATTCGATTAATTCGTGGTTAAAAAATTTTTTGTTATAAGCAATAATTAGCCCGCCACTTGCTCGACCTTTACTTTTTTCTTTTATTGCATGTGAGAAAACGAAATTGTATTCTGACAGCCAGGAGGAACTTACTTTATTTGATGTCAACCAAGTCTCTGAGAAACACAGGATATCTGTACCTTTCACGTGCTCTGCAATGTCCGATGCATTTTTAAATCCAAAACAGTTCCAGAAGATAATTCTGCAGTTGTCAATTGGTTTGGTGTCTTTGTCATTGAATGGATTTCCCTTCTCTTCGGGTTTTCTGCTTGATTGACCACGCCTGCGGTCCTTGATCATCCTGTCAGTCGTTGGATTGGTTTTGGTGAGTCATTGTTTATTTTGGGAATTTAGTCTGGTCGACTTTGGTGTGGTCAGGACAAATTTTTCGATGGAGTCAGTGCGCTTGTTTTTTGCTAGGCTTCCAGGAGGACGTCCGGGTTTTTTGGTCTTGACCGTGTCAGTTGCCTTTACAAAATTTGTAGTTGATTTTGGAGTAGAGAATTCTTCACCCAGGATGTCCTGCAAGTCCAGGTGCGACAATTGTTTATCGTTCAGATAAAGTTGAGTACCCCTGATTTGAGCATCTTCTCCTTGGTTTCTTAGAATATATCTAGCTTTGAGAAGAGATTTTTTGGCTTCTCTTTCTTCCGTGGACATATCGTTTGCCACTCCGAAACCTAGTTTTTTCAAATCAATTGCTTTTTCGAAGAAGATTTTCTTCCACCTTGGCGCAATAAATTTAATTAAGATCGGTCGGGTTTTCTCTTGATAGTATTTCCCGATGCGATAAGCCGAAGCAAAACAAACTTCTTGAATCGAACTATCAACCTTGTTCATTATTTCCATGACCTTAGTTATTGTGTTCTTTTCGTGTTCTTCGTCATCGACAACGCCGAATAGGATTAAATTACAAGCTTTGAACGATTTTTCTTGCCATTTTTGTTTATTTTCAATGGCTGCAATTTTCTGGTCCATAGAGGAGATTAATTTTTGCTGGGAAGATAATGACGAGTTGATGCCCTCGAGTTCCTTTTCTATTTTTTCATTGGATTTTTTGACACATTTCACATCCGCAAGGATTTCACGAAGTAGATCCTCGGACATCTTTACACTTTACACAAAAAACACCTTTTTTAAACTTTTAGTACTGTTACTCACATCGAAACACCATTAACACGTCACAGACCACACTTTTCTGAAAACTTATACTTAACAGCTTATATTTACGAGCTGTTGACAAACACGTCTGACTCGGACGAAAGTCGACACAAGACTCCTATTAAATTAAGTAATTACTAAATTTTTTTGATTACAAAAATTTTACAAAAAATTTATCGCGATGAGAAAAAATTTTTTTTTCGAAATATTCGTTGTTAAAAAATTATTTGTGGCCCTAAAATAATATCACAATGAGAACACAATTTTTATGTGAAATTTTCTATGTAAAAAAATTAATTAACTAAAAAACGTTATAATTCGTATATTAATTTTTCTACAAAAAATTTAACAAAAAAATTATTCAAAGCGCAAAAAAGATATCACGATGAGAAAATAATTTCTGCCTTTAATTTTCACGCAGAGAATATCATTTTTTTTATCAAATTTTCTCTGTAAAAAAATTATTTAAAAAAATAATGTAATGATTATATTATATAATTTTTTCCCAAAAATAATGATGAAACTTGAAGTCACCAACGTCGATTCAACGAAGGAAATAAAAGTTACGGATTTTATATCTCATCAATGAAATTTTATTATTTTCAACTTTCAAAACCTGAAATAAAAAATAACAGTATTTATAATTGTTTTGTCACTGATTTTCCAAAAATTTCAAAGTTTTAAGTAAATTCCAATTTTCTTGCCTAGGAAGAAACTTTTCTAGTTTGATAATTATTTGTTTCAAGGCTAGAAGAAATTAAAAAAAAATTGATTCCAAGACGAGGAAAATAATATTTATCATTGTTTTGTCACGGTTTTTCCAAAAATCCCGAAATTTAAAAAAAATTACTATTTTCTAGACTTGGTAGCAATTTTTTTTTTAAAGGCTTATAACATTACAAATAAAAAATAAAAGAAAAAAATTGCTGGCTAAGCGAGGAAATAGCAATTTATTTGAAATTCTGAGATGTTCGAAAAATCCATGACAAAACAATGATAAATATTTTTTTCCTCGTGTCGGAAGAAATTTTTTTTTTAAAAGGCTTCTAGAATTGAAATAAATAGTTATAAAAAAAAAATTGCTTCCGAAGTGAGGAAATAGCTTATTACTTAAAATTTCGAAATTTTCGGAAAATCCACCACAAAACAATTATAAATACTGTTATTTTTTATTTCAGGTTTTGAAAGTTGAAAATAATAAAATTTCATTGATGAGATATAAAATCCGTAACTTTTATTTCCTTCGTTGAATCGACGTTGGTGACTTCAAGTTTCATCATTATTTTTGGGAAAAAATTATATAATATAATCATTACATTATTTTTTTAAATAATTTTTTTACAGAGAAAATTTGATAAAAAAAATGATGTTCTCTGCGTGAAAATTAAAGGCAGAAATTATTTTCTCATCGTGATATCTTTTTTGCGCTTCGAATAATTTTTTTGTTAAATTTTTTGTAGTAAAATTAATATACGAATTATAACGTTTTTTAGTTAATTAATTTTTTTACATAGAAAATTTCACATAAAAATTGTGTTCTCATTGTGATATTATTTTAGGGCCACAAATAATTTTTTAACAACGAATATTTCGAAAAAAAAATTTTTTCTCATCGCGATAAATTTTTTGTAAAATTTTTGTAATCAAAAAAATTTAGTAATTACTTAATTTAATAATTAGTTTATTAATTTTTCATGAAAATTTAACAAATAAATTATTCTTCAGTCCAAAAAAATGATTACGATGAGAGAATAATTTTTTTAAAAATTTTATTCGTAATAAAATTATTTGTAGCCCAAAAATAATAACGAAACTGAAGGTACAAAAAAAATCAAAGTTAAGGATTCTAATTCTCATCAATGAAATTTAATTATTTTCAACCCTTCAAAACCTGAAATAAAAAAAGCAGTATTTATCATTGTTATGTCAAGGATTTTTTCCGAAAATCTCGAAATTTCAAGTAAATTGCAATTTTCTCGCCTCAGAATAATTTTTTCTCGTTTGATAATTAATTGTTTAAATGCTAGAGGCAATTTAGAAAAATTGCTTTCGACGTGAGAAAAACATTACTGATAATTTGTTTGTCACGGTTTGTACGTAAATCTCACGAAAAAATTACTATTTTCCAGACTTGGTAGCAATTTTTCTTTTTTTTTAAAGGCTTATAGAATTACAAAATAAATAATGATAAAAAAAATTGCTGGATAAGAGAGGAATTAGCAATTTACTTGAAATTTTGAGATTTTTGGAAAATCCATGCCAAAAAATAATTTTGTTTTTATTTCAAGTTTTAGAGTGTTGAAAATAATCAAATTTGGTTAATTAGAATTAAAATCCTCAACTTTTTTTTTGTTAAATCAAAGTTGGTACCCTTAGTGTTATAATTATTTATGGGAAAATAAAATATTTTTACTAAGAAAATTTGGAAAAATAATATTTTTTCATCGTCATAATTTTTTTGGAGTAGGAATAATTTTTTTGCAAAATTTCCGTAATCAAAAAAAATTAAATAATTATTAAACCTAATAATTAGTTAATTAATTTTTTTCTAATATAAAAGTTTGACAAAGAAATTATTCCTAGACCAAAAAAATTATCACTATAAGAAAATAATTTTTTCAAAAATTTTCTTCCTAAAAATATTATTTGTGGCCCAAAAATAATGATGAAACTTGAAGTCACCAACGTCGATTCAACGAAGGAAATAAAAGTTACGGATTTTATTTCTCATCAATGAAATTTGATTATTTCCAACTTTCCCAAACCTGAAATAAAAAATAACAGTATTTATAATTGTTTTAACCCTTTAATGGCCGAGTTTTTTGTCGTTACTTTAGACTTATAATGTATATTAGATTTAATTACTAAAGTATTCAGTATGAGAAAAAATTTTTTTTTAACATGTTTCACCCCTTAAAACCACCCCCACGGTACATTACTACCCCAAAAAACTGATATTTAACCAAATTGATGAATTAAATATTTTTTAGCTCTTATCTACTTTTTATTTATTTATAAACATTGCCTGGTTGCTTAAAAATTGAAAAGGATCAATAACCCCTTGAAAACACCCTTAAAGTCAAATAATCATCCATTGACGGTGAAAGTTTTTGTAAATGATTAAAAAAAATCTATAGATTCTAATTGCTTCTAAATTATAAACAATTATTTGAAAGTTACACAGACATAGATAATAATAATAAAAAACTCACCCCCTACCCTTGAAGCCCACCCCTAATTCATAACTATTCGCAGTTTGGAACAATCAAAAAAATAATTTTCACTGATTTTCGAAAATATGAAAAAAAAATTTTCTATGATAACTAAGTATTAATACTGAATATAAACAACCCCTGAAAAACAACCCTTAAGTCAAATAACCACCCCTTAATGATAAATGTTTTTGTGAATAAATGAAAAAAATTATATGGATTCTAAGTGCTTCTGAATTGTAAAAAAGTATTTCAATGTTTCACAGATATGGATAATAATAATAAACTCACCCCCTACCCTTGAAATCCACCCCTAACACAGCCCCACAAAAAAAAAGTGTCGTGCGCGGCAGACCAGACTAGTCATTTCCCATGTATTTTGACGCGCTGAACACGAATCCGAAGTCCGTTTTGCTCCATCACGTCAGGATTTTTTTCTAACCTCCAAAAACCTGTCGGATTTTGAGAGGTAGGCTATTTTTTTAAAAAATTGATGGATTTACTTCAAAATTGGTATCTAGGGGTTTTTTGGGTCGCTGATGACGAATTTGAAGTTAGATTTTCAAAATTCAAAATGGCGGCTCCAATATGGCGGACGAATTTTGTAAAAATTGATGGATTTACTTCAAACTTGGTACCTAGGGGTTTTTTGGGTCGCTGATTACGAATATGAAGATAGATTTTCAAAATTTAAAATGGCGGCTCCAATATGGCGGACGAATTTTGTAAAAATTGATGGATTTACTTCAAACTTGGTACCTAGGGGTTTTTTGGGTCGCTGATTACGAATCTGAAGTTAGATTTTCAAAACTAGAAATGAAAATTCTTATATACATAAGTAAGGTATTCACGTCTTTTTATGGTAGCGCACTCTTTTGTCCTCAAAGGATTTGTGTAATGGTTTTCTTTTCAAATTGGTGCCTCCAGGTACAATATCCCTTTTCAGCATCCAACAGTAGTCGGCCATCATATTTACATCCCATCTTCCTTGATAACGACGCTCAAATTCTTTCAGATCTTGATGGAATCGTTCTCCTTGTTCTTCACTGTAATCTCCCAAATTTTCAGGGAATTGATCCCAATGCGAGTCTAAGTAATGCAACTTTATGCTCATTAAGCATCCTAACTTACCAAAGTTTTTAATCATATCACTAACTATTTGCTCCCAATTTTCACTCTTGTGATAACCCAGAAAATTTTCGACAACTGCTTTAAAACTAAGCCATGCGGCTTTCTCCTTTTTATTCATCTTGGTGATAAATTGCTCATCTTTTAACAATTTGCGAATACGTGGTCCATCGAAAACCCCTTCTTTTAGTTTCGCATCAGAGATTTCTGGAAACTTTTGTTCCAGGTATTTGAAACAGTTTCCTTTTTTATCTAAGGCTTTGACAAACTGTTTAATTGCTCCTAGTTTCGTGTGTAAGGGCGGAATTATCACCTTTGAAGGGTCGATATCGTCCGCCATATTGGAGCCGCCATTTTAAATTTTGAAAATCTAACTTTAGATTCGTAATCAGCGACCCAAAAAACCCCTGGATACCAAGTTTGAAGTAAATCCATCAATTTTTACAAAATTCGTCCGCCATATTGGAGCCGCCATTTTGAATTTTGAAAATCTAACCCAAAAAACCCCTAGATACCAATTTTGAAGTAAATCCATCAATTTTAAAAAAAAATAGCCTACCTCTCAAAATCCGACAGGTTTTTGGAGGTTAGAAAAAAATCCTGACGTGATGGACCAAAACGGACTTCGGATTCGTGTTCAGCGCGTCAAAATACATGGGAAATGACTAGTCTGGTCTGCCGCGCACGACACTTTTTTTTTGTGGGGCTGTGTAATTCATAAGTTATAAGATACTGAATTCAGTTTTCAACAATCAAAAAAATAATTTTCACTGATTATTATCATATTGAGTAATGATATTCGTAATTATCGACCCCGAAAACCCCTGAGTAATAAGTTTCAGATGAATCTAATGAAAGTTAATCATTTCGTCCGCCATATTGGATCCGCCAATTTCAATTTTCTAAATCTGATATCGGATTCGTAATCAGCGACCCCGAAAACCCCCCAAGTGACAAGTTTCACATGAATCTAGTGAATTTTTATATTTATCGGTCGCCATATTGGATCCGCCATTTTGAATTCTTAAAGACGGACATCGGATTCGTAATCAGCGACCCCGAAAACCCCCGAGTGATAAGTTTCACGCGAATGTAGTAAATTTTTATAATTATCGGTCGCCATTTTGGTTCTGCCATTTTGAATTTTTGAAAACGGACATCCGATTCGTAATCAGCGACCCCGAAAACCCCCGAGTGATAAGTTTCACGCGAATCTAGTAATTTTTTATAATTATCGGTCGCCATTTTGGATCCGCCATTTTGAATTTTTGAAAACGGACATCGGATTCGTAATCAGCGACCCCGAAAACCCCCAAGTAACAATTTTCAAGCGAATTTATTAATTTTTAAAGGTTTTGGTTTTTAGGGGTAGTTTTAGTTATTTTTCTGCACCCTCGGGTTGAATTTTTAATATTAATTTTTTTTTACAAAGGTTGCAATATTTTTAAACATATGTTACTATGAAAGCCTGAAAAAAAAATTTCTTCTGAAATTTATACCTGTTTTTTCATTTTTCTCATTTTTCGGGTTTTTTGAAGGGGTGTATTTCAAAGAGGGTAGTTTTTTAAAAAAATACATGTATTTACATTTGTTACTCTATCCCTCCTCTTCAAAATGAGATATTAGTGGAGTTAATCGATTAAGTTTTATGAAAGTTATGATTTTTTGAAGTAGGTGGGACGTATGTGTCCCACTGGCCATGAAAGAGTTAACACTGATTTTCCAAAAATTTCAAAGTTTTAAGTAAATTCCAATTTTCTTGCCTAGGAAGAAACTTTTCTAGTTTGATAATTATTTGTTTCAAGGCTAGAAGAAATTAAAAAAAAATTGATTCCAAGACGAGGAAAATAATATTTATCATTGTTTTGTCACGGTTTTTCCAAAAATCCCGAAATTTAAAAAAAATTACTATTTTCTAGACTTGGTAGCAATTTTTTTTTAAGGCTTATAACATTACAAATAAAAAATAATAGAAAAAAATTGCTGGCTAAGCGAGGAAATAGCAATTTATTTGAAATTCTGAGATGTTCGAAAAATCCATGACAAAACAATGATAAATATTTTTTTCCTCGTGTCGGAAGAAATTTTTTTTTTAAAAGGCTTCTAGAATTGAAATAAATAGTTATCAAAAAAAATTGCTTCCGAAGTGAGGAAATAGCTTATTACTTAAAATTTCGAAATTTTCGGAAAATCCACCACAAAACAATGATAAATACTGTTATTTTTTATTTCAGGTTTTGAAAGTTGAAAATAATAAAATTTCATTGATGAGAAATAAAATCCGTAACTTTTATTTCCTTCGTTGAATCGACGTTGGTGACTTCAAGTTTCATCATTATTTTTGGGCCACAAATAATATTTTTAGGAAGAAAATTTTTGAAAAAATTATTTTCTTATAGTGATAATTTTTTTGGTCTAGGAATAATTTCTTTGTCAAACTTTTATATTAGAAAAAAATTAATTAACTAATTATTAGGTTTAATAATTATTTAATTTTTTTTGATTACGGAAATTTTGCAAAAAAATTATTCCTACTCCAAAAAAATTATGACGATGAAAAAATATTATTTTTCCAAATTTTCTTAGTAAAAATATTTTATTTTCCCATAAATAATTATAACACTAAGGGTACCAACTTTGATTTAACAAAAAAAAAGTTGAGGATTTTAATTCTAATTAACCAAATTTGATTATTTTCAACACTCTAAAACTTGAAATAAAAACAAAATTATTTTTTGGCATGGATTTTCCAAAAATCTCAAAATTTCAAGTAAATTGCTAATTCCTCTCTTATCCAGCAATTTTTTTTATCATTATTTATTTTGTAATTCTATAAGCCTTTAAAAAAAAAGAAAAATTGCTTCCAAGTCTGGAAAATAGTAATTTTTTCGTGAGATTTACGTACAAACCGTGACAAACAAATTATCAGTAATGTTTTTCTCACGTCGAAAGCAATTTTTCTAAATTGCCTCTAGCATTTAAACAATTAATTATCAAACGAGAAAAAATTATTCTGAGGCGAGAAAATTGCAATTTACTTGAAATTTCGAGATTTTCGGAAAATCGCCTCGAAAAAATTTTTTCTCGTTTGATAATTATTTGTTACAATTACAATGCTAGAAGCAATTTAAACAAGTTGTAAATTCAGATGTTCATTACATGAATATTTTGCTTCCTCTTTACGATCAGCAAAAAAATTTGCTTCTTCGTGGAGAAAGCATTAACATTGAAATAAACATACAAAAATAATATAATAATATAAACATTTGAGTACCTATACATTTGAGTTAAATTTAAAGAATTAATGGAATTTAAAAAATCAAAAATTCATATTTTAATCGAAATTTCTAAATATTAATGAAAAATAATATATAATTTATAATTATTTACAATTATATCGATTCGTTTTAATGCAAGGAACACAATTATTTTATATTTAAACTTGAATTTAAATAAATACAAAATTTGTCAGCTAAAATGTGTATTTTCTATTTTTAACTTTCATTAATTTATTAAATTTACCTCAAATGGATATTTTATATAAACCAATCGATTCGTTTTCATGTAAGGAATACAATTATTTCATCTATAAACTTAAATTTAAGTAATCACAAAATTTTATAGCAAAAATGTGAATTTTTGATTTTTTAACTTTCATTAATTCTTTAAATTTTAATTAAAACTATACTTTATATATACCGATCGATTTGTCTTGACGTAAGGAATACGATTTTATTATATATAACCTTAAATTTTTCTATTTAAAAATTTTTTCGATTAAAAAAAATTTTTTGGAAAAAAGACGATAAAATTTTTTTTTGTGTATTTTTTAAAATCCTTTGGTCAGATTTGAGATATTAATATAATAAATGAGCCTACCAAATTTTATCTAAATCCATTAAAACCTGTTAAAGTTATCTTCTAAACAAAAAAGGGATCCACACACACACACACACACATACATACATCCGGACAATTGATCAGGATCTCATATAACATGTTTCTATAAAGAAAAAAATTTGTTTCCGCCACTTTGAAAAGTTTTATAAATGAAAGGACTACAAAGCTTCCTCCACGAGGAAGCAAAAACAGAAAAATTATTTCCGACACGAGGAAAACAATATTTATTATTGTTTTGTCCCGATTTTTATGAAAATCCTAAAAATATAACAATTAATTATATTTTTCAAAAACTCTCGGGCTGCGCAGATGGCTTTGCTTTGGACTCTAGTTCGCGCATCGGCACATAGGTAAATAAACATTATATTATTTCAATAATATGGCGTTGACAGGTTTCATAAAAGTTTAGGTTATGTTAATTATTTTACATATTTATTTATTTATTTACGTTTTGATAGCCGATCGGCTATTAAATAAAGAAATATGTGAAATAATTAACATAACCTAAACTTTTGTGAAACTTGTCAACACCATATTATTAGAATTTTACACAAGTTTTGAAACATCAAACAACATTGTGTAGTATTATTAAATTTAAAAAAAATTTATAAAAATAAAATAAAAAAAACTTACCTTGATATTGGTCCTTTTTTTTTGATAATCTAATTCCGGATGTCTGGTAAACTCCTGTCCGTCTTTTCTTGAATCTGTCAAGTCTAATTTTTTCCTCCAATCCTTGTACTTTTTCTTCTTTCTCCTCGACACTCATTTTCTTGCACAAAAACACTAAACAAAGTACTTTCGTACAAAAAAACACAGCAAACTCACTTTTACACTTTTTAATTTATGAAAAAAGTTTATTTAGCAATAAACTTCTTTACATAAATGTTCTTTTTCTCTCACTGGAAAATTTTCTCCACAAGTCCAACGCAGCGCTGATCCAACGGAGAACCGATATATGTTCAGGCCCAGCGAAAACTGCTGAGCAACGTTTACACTTTCCTCTTCTGCTTTTTTCATGCGCGTCGTCAGGATGAGAACCGCTTTCACATAAGAAAAGCATGCTGAGACTTGTTCGCGGTTGACAATTATGGCCGTTTCCGAATTAGAATATTTTGAGCATTTTCGATAAAGTGTATGCTAGGGATGTATGCAGTATCTTTGGTTTGGGACGCATGATTATGTTCAAAAAATCATTAATTAGAATTTTCATTTAATAGAATTTCATTTATCACAATTACTTTCAAGTCGAATTTTTATTTATTCTAATTAGTATTTTGCAGAATTTTCATCAAAACAATTTTCTATATTACAGAATTTTTATTTGTCAGAATTTTTAATTGTTCGAATTTTCATTTAACATAATAGGCATTTTAAAGAATTTTTATTGGGTAGAATTTCATTGCATAGAATTTTCTTTCGGATGAATTTTCATTTGTTCAAATTATTATTTGATATAATTTCCATATAACCGATTTTGCATACTACATAATTTTTACTTAACCAAAAAATCATTTAACAAAATTTTTAATACATGAAATTCTAATTTGTCCAATACTCTGTAATATAGAAAACCGTTTTTGATGAAAATTCTGCAAGATTCATTCAAATTGATTATTAATTAATAATTAGTTTTCCAGAAAATATTATAAAGTTGTTATAAATATTACATTTAAATTATTTCTAGCTAAAAAAATTGTTGCGATGAGAAAATAATTTTTTTGACAATTTTTCTCTGTAAAAAATGTTTATTATCTAATTATTAAATTAATTAATTAATTAATTAATTTTTTACAGTGAAAATTTGTACAAAAAAAAATTATTTCTAGCCCAAAAAAATTATTGCGATGAGGAAATAATTTTTTTGACAATTTTTCTCTGTAGAAAAAAGTTAATCAACTGATTAATTCAAAAATTAGTTAATAAACTTTTTTTTCTCTGTAGAAAAAAATTAATTACATAATTAATTGAAAAATTAGATAATTATTTTTTTCTCTTTGAAAAACTGTCAAAATAATTATTTCCTCATCGCAACATTTTTTTGGGCTGGAAATAATTAGGTGAATAATTTTTTTACAGATAAAAATTGTAAAAAAAATATTTTCCTTATCGTAACAATTTTTTTGGGCTAGAAATAATTTAAATATATTATTTCCCGTGTGGAAAAAGCCACGATCTTGCCCTCAAGAGTTCGGGGCCCCCGGCGGGGGCCCATGAGGGCTGATCCATATGGCGAATCCATGAGGGGCCCCGCATGGATCGCCCTCATGATCGATTAGCAAAATTTTCTAAGTCCAAAAATCAAATATTTTTTTATCACCAAAAAATTAATGTTTATAATGATTCAGAACAACGAAAAACGCGTTTTTAATAAAAATATATTTACACTTTTTTGAAAATAACACTCACACTTATGGCAAAATAGATGAGGGCCACCGTAGGGGCCCGCATGGATCGCCCTCATGATCGATTAGCAAAATTTTCTAAGTCCAAAATTCAAATATTTTTTTATCACCAAAAAATTAATGTTTATAATGATTCAGAACAACGAAAAACGCGTTTTTAATAAAAATATATTTACACTTTTTTGAAAATAACACTCACACTTATGGCAAAATAGATGAGGGCCACCGTAGGGGCCCGCATGGATCGCCCTCATGATCGATTAGCAAAATTTTCTAAGTCCAAAATTCAAATATTTTTTCATCAACAAAAAATGAATGTTTCCAATGATTCAAAACAACGAAAAACGCGTTTTTAATAAAAATATATTTACACTTTTTTTGAAAATTCACCTGAGATGATTCATGATAATAATCATAAAGCATATAATTAATTATATTTTATAAATTGCATTTGATTGGAAAATATAATTTAATATCTTAACTTTAACTAAATGATGTTAAGCACTTTTCTTTGTTAGGTATTTTTGAAGTTCAAATAGCATCAAGAAGTTAGCATTCGTTTTGAAGTAGCGTGCGTAGCGTAGTTGGTAAAGCGTTAGACTCATAGTCCGTAGGTCGTAGGTTCGATTCCCCCCATGCGTTAGATTTATTTATTTCTCAGGTTTGCGTTTAATCATTAATTCTATGTATGAATTAATTAAAAATTAAAATATCCGTTAATAGTATGCATAAATTACATATTTTTTAATTTTTTAATTAATTAATTTATTATTACTTTTAATTATATCCGACAGTTAATTAATTAGAACGTTAATTAATAAATTCAATTTGAGTAAGAATTTAATTTAAAATTGAATAATTATTAAATAAATATGTTATTTATTCATAACTTAAGCTTATTTATTATTAATTAACTTTTATTATTAATATTATTGATTAAAAAACATTATGGCAAACTTGAGGGCAAGATGAGGGCAAACGTGAGGGCCCATAAGGGCGCCCGTAGGGGCACCCTCATGGATCGCCCATGCGGGCGCCCTCATCGATGAGCATGTCGTTTCCATGAGGGGCCCCTATGGATCATCCATATGCGCCCCTCATGGCATGAGGGCGATCCATAAGGGCCCCCACTGGGGGCCCACATCACTTTTCCACACGGGTTTTAATAATTATATAATATTTACCGAGTAAAATTTAGATAAGGTCATCAATAAAATTTTTAAATAATTAAAAGATAAAAACAAACGAGTATTGAACATCAGACTACAAATTTTTTTAGCAAACCGTTTTCCCGTTATAGAATTTTGAAAATTGGAGAATTTTCATGACTTTTAATTTTTGAATGCTCATAACTTCATTAAAAATGCATCAATTTTAAAAATCTTTTTTTTCAAAATGTGTGTTTTTAAACGTACTTTTCAACAAAAAAATCGAAATTCTTTATAAAAGATATTACTATAAAATTTTTGAGTTTTAATGATAAAAAGTCATTTTTCTCATTTGACGTACTGATCGTTTTTTTCAAAATTTTTTCAAAAAAACAACTTCTTTTTACGAAACTTTTAAGCCTAGCCCGAAAATGGGCAAACAATTTTTTACAATACTTTCGAAATTTTTCAAAAATTTTTCGAATTTTTTAAAAATATTTTTGGTTTTTTTTATACTACGTACTTTTATGTATTTTGATGCGCTGATTACGAAAATTATAGTAACAATACTTGCGGCCGTCGGCGGCGCTAGTGTAGTATAAAAAAAACCAAAAATATTTTTAAAAAATTATAAATTCAAAAATTTTTGAAAAATTCGAAAATTTTGTAAAAATCATTTGCCCATTATCAGGCTCGACTTAAAAGTTTCGTAAAAAGAAGTAGTTCTTTTGAAAAAATTATGAAAAAAATCGATCAGTACGTCAAATGAGAAAAATGACTTTTCATCATTAAAACTCTACAATTTGCTGTTTCATAATTCAATATTTATTATCAAAAGCAAGATTGTTTTAAAATGTGAAAAATAAAGTAAATAGAGACGACTGTTCACAGAAGTAATAAACAGAAGGACGGCTTTTACGTGAGAAAAGCACGCTGGGACTGCTGCTTACAGTTGTATTTATTTACTACTACAGTATTTATAAATAACTTGAAAATAATTTAAGAGAATTTCTAACTAATAGTTTTAAATTTTTTTTTAAAATATAATTGACATGAAAATTTTAGCACGATTTTTAAAATCAATGAATAAAAAATTTTGTATAAAATTGTATTTGAATGTTTTTAAAAATAGTGCTAAAATATTTTTGTCGATTATTATTACAGTCAAATAAAAATTATGTCAATTAAAAATTTTGTTAAACGTTTTTTAACGCTGAGACTTGTTCGCCGTTGATAACCCATGTCTTGCTTGAGATAATTAATATTGAATTATAAATCAGCAAAACTTTTATCCTTTTTTTTGAAATGTTAGTTTTTGCTGCCTTACAATTCTATTGACTATTTACAATTGACTATTTCTGTAGTAAATTTTACTGTTTCCGTAGTAATTTTTACTATTTCTGAAGTAAATTTTACTATTTTTGGAGTAAAAGTTGCCAGAGATGCGCAGAAACTTCGGACAGGTCCAATTTTACTTTTAAAGTAGTAAAAGTTACTTTTTCTTTTTTTCCGTGTATCTCGCACTTTTGATCAACCTTCTCTATACGCATTAGTGTGTCTTCGTCGCCCTCGTCAGCTGATTTGTAGGCCATCGTTCTTACAGTGTATATATACAAATAATGATGATGAAAATATTTTCTATTTTATAGAAATTCTATTCATACATATATTGAAATTTTTTTAATTAATAAATTATTCAAACATTGGAAAATTGTTAAAAAGAAATTTTATAATAACAAAAACACAAAAAATTTATAAATTGACTATTTTAATAAATTAAAATTGCAACAAAATAAAAATTCTGACAAATGAAAATTTTTAAAAATCATTGGGACTTATTTACAGCTGAGTTGGATAGAGACGCAAATGGAATTGCGCATAAGTGTGTCTTCGTCGCACTCGTCAGCTGATTTATAGGCAATCGTTCTTACAGTATATATATATATAAAATAAAGTAATTTAAGAGAATTTCTAATTAATAGAATTAAAATTTTTTTAAACATAATTGTCATGAACATTTCATTGAGATTTTTAAAATCAATTAATAAAAATTTCCTATTAAACTTTTATAGGTTGATTTTAAAAATAATGCTGAAATCTTTCTGTCGATTACTTTTTCAGATAAATATAAATTATGTCAAATAAAAATTTTGTTAAACTATTTTTCAATAATGTATGAATTTTATAATATGAAAAGTCTGTTACACATATTGAAATTTTTTTATATAATTGAGCCTCCCAATTCTGTAACTCGCCCGACGCTCGAACGGACGCTCTATTTGTAGTCGGGTAGAAGCGAGCATCAATGGCTCTCTCGCTGATACCCGACTACGAATAGAGCGTCCGTCCAATCGTCAGGCGAGTTATACTCTCTAAATCTGAATTAGTCAAAATTTTACTAATTGAATTAGTAACACTATATTTTACTAATGAATTAGTTGTTTCATCACTTTCTACTAAAAAAAATAGTCACTTTTCATTACTGAATTAATTAGTAGTGCTTTTTCTACTAAAAAAATAGTCACTTTTAATGACTAAATGAATTGTAGAGATTTTCTTCTAATTTGTTAGTCATGGTATGTGCATACATCAAAATAAGCAAAAATAGCTTAATTGAAAATTTTTTAATTTATTATACAACATTATTCTGTTCCAACCAAAGAAAAATCAGTTTAACAAATGCACAAGTAATGAAGTAATTATTTCCTATTAAGTAATTATGAAAAAAATATTTATTTTTCTTTATGTCCAGACATAACAGTTAGGTTTTGTAGGTTATGTTTACCAAAATTGACATATAATTAATTTAGTAATATAATATTAATAATGATGATATTGATATTTTGATCAAATTGAATGTGTTCAAACACAGTTCTTCAAATGTTTGTATAGATGGCCAAAAAACACTCCAAACTATTGTTGTTATGTTAATGTTAATTAATTTAATTAACAAATCTAAATCAATATTGGCACATTTATAAGACTCTAATTACAAATTTATATAATGATTAAATGTGTATAGAAAACAAATCGACTTTACCTTATTTATTAGCGATTTGACAACGAGTTTATGACAATTTGTTTATAAGAGACATTTTGTAACTAATTTTCATAGCCTCCTTTGGTTGAGCGCGTCAAGGCGCAGCTCCCAAGGTAGAAGGCAAGGTAATGGGTTCAAATCCTAGTGACATCTCCCACCAGTAATTATCGCAGAATAATTTCGAAAATGAAATAAATAAATTTTTTTTATTGATTCACGTTATTTAAACTATATAAAAACAAAATATAATCGTTTTCTATTTTTTAAGCAATAATTTTTGTCAATTTTCAAAATAAATACGTCTACATTACCTACTTTATCTACCTATGTATACTTTGTGCTTATTTTTTGACCAAGATTTCAACTTGTTCTTTCGCCTTGGTGTTTTCGCTGTCTTGTCTTGATAAATAACTTTCTCGTATAAATATTATATCATTTTTTAAAATATTTTTCTATCATTTTTTATTTTTTTCTATCAATGTTTTTATCAGTTTCCTATCATTTTCCTATCATTCTTTCTATCGCTTCGAAAAAATGGTAAACATAATATGATGGAAAATCAATGATATGCCTATTATGAATTTCTTATTATAAATTTTCATAATGGTAATTAAATTTTATGTCTTTATATCTTAAAAGTTGATAAGATTATAAAAATAATAAGACGCTATGAATAATATAACAAGTATACAATTACTATTTTCATAAATCATGTTACTTTTGTATATAATTTCAATAAACAAATACTTTCTTAAAATTTTAATATGTAATTTTTTTTATTTTCGTTAATAATAATAATAAATAACGAAACTCAACAGTTTTTAATAATAAAATAATTGTAAAAAACATTTAAAATTCCATTTGATACTATTGCTGTAGCTACATGAACTAAATGCTTAGCCGCTATCAAGTTTAAATATTCACCACTTGAATACTAACTGTTCAATTACATTGTAACATTACAGAAAACTTCTTTATATTTTACTGAAAAACATTCTCACTGGAAGATTTTTATTGCTCAAAATTAGTCCGTTAAACGAGAATCTAGAAGATTATAAAGCATAAATTGTACAATCTTATAAAAAAAATTATTACATTTTCATGTAGAAGAATAGTAATTTCATTTTTGTTTTATCACTTGTAGAATAAATAAACAAGTATTTTCATTTTTATTTCATTAAAAAATATCAAAAAATGACTAAAATATTACGAGTTGAAGAGAAAAAAGTAATTAAATTTCACATTTTCAAAAGAGAAGTATTTGTTTAATATATTGAAAATCGTAATAAATCGAAAAAATGTAATTAAGAAAAAAAGCCTAACAAAATTATCTATGAGAATATGGTAAAACAAAATTAAAAAAAAATTGAAATAATATTAACTATTCATTATGCCTTACCTATGACTTATAACCAATTAGAGAACTTTACTATCTCCCAATACTTTTTCAAATATTCGCTTATCACCAGAAGAGGGGAGAATCGAAACATATTCAAAGAGGAATATAATTTTCACAAGCAGTATATTCCGAACTTCTTCGAAGCCCGAATTCTTGTGCTTAATTATATAATTGTGTCCAACAATTTTATTTAAAAAGTTTATTCTTTTTTTTAAAAAAATTAATAATTGTGTTCAACAATTTTATTTAAAAAAATCATTCTTTTTTATAAAGAAATTAATAATTGTGTTCCACAATTAAATGTGCGATGGTTAGAGTTAAAGGTAAGTTAAATATTAAAAATTTTATTATTTAATTTTTAATTATTATTATTATTATTATTATCAATATTTTTATTGAGTGTACTTCCGAAAAGGTCCCCCCTTTAAATTTAATAAAACACGGGTATTCTTACGTATTTTGGTGCATAGATTACGAAAATGATAGTGAAAATTGGCGCAAATTTGATTATCATGGTAAAAACCATAAAAAAAAACACCATAAAAAATTGTTTTTTTGTGATTATCTCGTAAAAAACGCAAAATTTCGAAAAAAGTTTTAGACAAAAGTTGTAGATTTCAAAAAAACACACATTTTATGTGGTATACATTTTTTCTCAAAAGTGATTATTTTTCGAGAAAAATCCCAAAAACCAAAAACACCATGATAATGAAAACATATACAACAGTCATGGTTAGACATATTATTTGACTCGTATATAGTATCATATTCACCATTACTCAGCATCCAACGAATTCCGCAAAATACTTTCGGCCATATCCACCCCCTCTCGCCAAGGTTTTTTAAAAAGAAAAGCGAGCAGTACCTTACACGGCCTAAGGCCGTGTTTAATATTCTGCGTTTACCGCTGCTGTATAGACTCCACCCCACAATTTCCGCAAATTACTTTCGGACCATTTTTCTTGAAAAATAATGACTTTTGGTAAAAAATTCATAAAACATAAAATGTGTGTTTTTTTGAGATCTACAACTTTTGTCTAAAACTTTTTTCGAAATGTTTTGTTTTTTACGAGATAATCGCAAAAAATCATGATTTTATGGTGTTTTTTACGGTTTTTACCATGATAATCAAATTTGCGCCAATTTTCACTACGATTTTCGTAATCTACGCACCAAAATACGTAAGAATACCTATGTTTTATTAAATTTAAAGGGGGGACCTTTTCGGAAGTATATCCTTTTTATTATTATTATTGATACTATTATTATTAAACAATAATTATTTTATTCCCACATAAAATTTTAAATTATCCTAATAAATAATTCTTGTACGATCGCTTTATAACGTATAAGACACAAGTAACATTAATTTTTTCTTATATTTTTAAGTAAATTTTAAATTTATATAATGATTTCTTTTATGAAAACAAAATTTAATTAATTTTTTTTGAAGTAAAAAAAATGGATTGTAAATAGTAATTATTTTTTTATTTTTTGAATTTAAATAAATTTTAAAACAATTCAAATTTTTTTCAAAAATCTATATGCGACTTCAAAAAAACATGTACACACATTTAAAAACCCAAATATTTTTTCAAAGATTCCTGTCCTTTATTATATTCCCAATGTTTATTTTCGCTAATCTGACATCAAATTCATATTTTGCGATATTAATAACGTATAATTTCCTTAAAATTTTTTGAATCTGACTTTAATTTTGTATTCAGTGTCGTAATATAGGAAAATAAAATTTAATTTAATTATTATTAGGCGATAATACCGATATAAAATTTGTAAATAACTTTGAAAACGTAAACAAACAAGAACTTGAAATAATGTGAAAGTCAAATCCTTCTGCAGCTTCATTATAATTTAAACTTACAAATATCAAACGAAGAATGTTATTTCATATATAATATAAAACACAAATGACTTTAGAAAACTTATTTCCCTTATTTTTGAATAAATTTTAAATTTGTTTGATGTTTGCTTTTATAACAAAAATATAAATTTAATTTATTCATTACAATTAAAAAAATTAAATAATAAATTATCATTATTTATAATTAATTTTTTATTGAAATTAATTAATTTTTTAAAATAAAATTAATTAACTTTAATTCAAGAAATAAAAAAAAATAATTACTATTTAATAATCTGTATCTTTTTAATTAACACTTATTACTGTTTATTAATAATAAAAATTTTTTCTAAAAAAGAAATCATTAGGATATGGTTGCACTATTTCATTCATACACTGTGCATGCATGCAGAAACATTTGACCGGTAACACTTCAACAAAATCTAGTGAATGTTTAGTAACTTTCTAGTAATTTTCTAAAAAATTCGGTTGTAACTAGAAAGTTACTAAACATTCATTAGATTTCGTTGAAGTGTAATCAGCCAAATGTTTCTGTCAACATGCACAGTGCATGCATGAAATAAATAAATAAACATTTTTTGAAAAAATTTCAAAATTTCCAGAATAAAGTTTGGCTGCTATATTTTTTTTAAAAAAATAAAATTGTTTTATATATAAAATATGTCTGGAAACATATACTGAGTGCCCCCCAAAAATATAGACGTTTTCTACCCACCTAGATTTTTTTAAAATAAACTTTTTTGGAAAAAATTCCAATTTTAGAGTATAAAGTTTGTCTGCTTTATATTTATTAAACAAATAAAATTGTTTTACATATGGAATATGTCTGAGAACATATACTGAATGCCCCCCAAACATATAGACGTTTTCTACCCCACTAGATTTTTTTTAAATAAACTTTTTTTGCAAAAATTTCAAATTCTTGAGAATAAAGTTTAACTGCTATATATTTTTTTAAACAAATTAAATTGATTTATATATAGAATATGTCTGAGAACATATACTGAGTGCCCCCCAAACATATAGACGTTTTATACCCCACTAGATTTTTTTAAATAAACTTTTTTTGCAAAAATTTCAAATTCTTGAGAATAAAGTTTGGCTGCTATATATATTTTTTAAACAAATTAATTTGATTTATATATGGAATATGTCTGAGAACATATACTGAATGCCCCCCAAACATATAGACGTTTTCTACCCTACTAGATTTTTTTTAAATAAACTTTTTTTGCAAAAATTTCAAATTCTTGAGAATAAAATTTGGCTGCTATATATTTTTTTAAACAAATTAAATTGATTTGTATATGGAATATGTCTGAGAACATATACTGAGTGCCCTCCAAAAATATAGACGTTTTCTACCCCATTATATTTTTTTAAAATAAACTAAGGAGAGGTTATCGTTCTGGATGATGAAAAATACATAAACTTTTGGTATTTTTTTGACATAAGAAAATAGTTCTGGAAGTAGGTTTTCTTTTATTTGTTTATAAATACATAAAAAAATTCATATTTTCCATTAATAATATTAAAAAACTCTCAGTTCCAAACTTATTTTCTTATTTAAAAAAAATTCCTAAGTTTATGCATTTTTCGTCATCGAGAACGGTACAATTTTTATTAAATTTTTTATCCACAGTTTATCCTTCTGTCTGATGATTATTTCGAACATGTGTGGTATAAAAAATTGTAAATATTATTATTTTTTTAAAAGGCGTCACAGTTCAAAGGGGTGGAGTTCGAACCCGAGGTGGGCGAGGACGGGGTGCAAAAACTCTTCAACCACCTTTACATCTACCACCAAGTGTCCTAGACGACAATACTTCGGTAATATATAATTATTGATTTCATAAAGTTTTTTTTTAATTATAATACGCAGACTGAGTCTAATAATTAGAAATTATAATATAATTATTGAATAAAAAATTTAATAACTTTTTTTAATTAAAACTTTTTTTTCAGCAATTAACAAAAATTGTTGCAAAAGCAACATTGACAGCATTAAATGCTTATTTTCAAAAAAAAGATGAAAAAAAAAGAAGAAGAAGAAGAAGATGATGAGAATAATAAAAGAAAGAAAGGGAAAAAACAAAAAGAAGAAGAAGAACATAAAAAAAAGAAAACGACGACGAAGAAGAAGAAGTAGAAGAAGAAGAAGAAGAAATAGAGGACGAAGAAGAAGATAGGAATAGACCAATTTTAAAAAAAAAATACGATGGAGGAGAATATAGAAAAAGCAACCTTCCGCCGTACAACAAAAAATAAATTAAACAAGAATGTCAAAAATTATAACGACGATTACTATGACGATGGGAGAGACGATTGTTATGTCGATCGAAGAAGTGATCGATCGTACAAACAGTATGACGATCGTCATAGATCATTTGTAGATCGACAGTATGATCGCCATGACGCTCGTCGTCATAACGATCAATACGTCGATAAAAATAAATATCCTTATGACGATCGTCATACATATACGGGAGATCACTTATATGACAGACATACCAATCGAAACGTCTACCAGAGAAACGATCGTTACGACGATCGTCATAGTGATCGAAGGTATCACCAGACAGATGATCGTCAATACAGACGAATGGAAGATCGGCGGGACGATCATCGTGACGATCGTCGTGACGATCGTTTCTCTACGAGACGGGACTATCGTTATTATAATCGTCGATAAATAAAAAAAAGTATTTTAAAAATTAAGATAACGATATTATTTATTACTAAAATAAAAAGAAAAATATTTTAAATAATTTTTTAAAAAATATTTATATATAAGTTTCAAATTTAAATGCTGAATATATAAATTGCATTTAAAATTAAAACCAAAAAAATTTTAAAAGCCAACAATGTAAATTTTACACATTTTTAAAAATGTAAAAATTAAATAAATGACTATTTGAATATAAATTTTTCTTATTATATCTGCGTTTTAAAAAATGTAGATAAACGAGTTAAAAATTTGTTCATTTCATGACCATTTGGCTTCCTCATCATGATAAACATATATGTGACCGGGTCTGAGAAAACGGTGCTAGCGACCAAAATCAACTTTTAGAGAAAGACGCGTTTAAAGTTTTACTACTACATAAAAATAGATTTCTTGAAACATTTTATATTTTAAAGGACCTAGATAAGTGTTCCTTATGTAATTTTTTATACTGAACACGATTTTTATGGTTAAATATTTTTTTGATCACCAGTGTTATTGTTGTAAACAATTTGTTTTGCAAAAGTCAAAATATAACATATTAAAATTTAATTTAAACGACTTGCTGATAGCCTAGAGGTCTGAAATTTTTTATGCACATTCAGAACTAACAACCGCACAAAAATACATGGTTATTTTTCATTTACAGAACCAGGTTACGGATGACGGGTATACCTAAGGGTCATCTTCGAGAATTCAGATTTTTATCTTATAATTACTTATATTTTCATTAAAAAATTTAATGAAAATTTTTTTTAAAAATTTATTTAAAGAAATGAAATTTTTTTTTTTAATTCGGGACTAGTTAGATTCTATTTTTAGAACCTTAAACTATAAGAAACCATCATAAAAAATCGATTTTTTGGTCGATAACACCTATTTCTAAGACACGGTCACATATATTATTAATTTTAAAAAACTTTAATTTTTTTTAGTTGCACTCGTACTAATTCGAGGGTTCCGTACACCGACATTAATAACCTCTTTTTTATATAGAAATAAATTATAAATAAGGGGGGGGGCAGGATCATTTTTTTCAAATTTTTTCGAAAAAAACTGATTTCTTTCTTTTCTAGCTCGTAGCCATCAAATTTAATCGGTCTCGCTATATTTTTCCTGTAATCTACACGTGAAAATACGTATGGGTACTAAATTGCAGTTATTCATATAGCAAAATGTAGAAGTTAAGGGGGGACAGGGTCATTTTTTGCAATTTTTACGAAAAAAAACCGAATTCTTTCCTTTCTAGCTCGTAGCCACCAAATCCAATCGGTCTTCCTATATTTTTCCTGTAATCTACACGTGAAAATACGTATGTGTACTAAATTGCAGATCTTCATATAAAAAAATGTAGAAGTTAAGGGGGGGACACAAAGCTGGGACGGACGCAAGAGTCTTCACTGCAAAAAGAAGTATCTTATTTTAAGATGTTTTGGTAGCGTTTTCAAGACATCAAGACATCTTAAACATCTTAGTGTCTTAAAAACGCTACCAAAACTTCTTAAAATAAGATACTTCTTTTTACAGTGTTTTCATAAGGGTTCCGTCGGTACACCGAAGGTGTATGGAACCCTAAAAACATCGAAATTTCAATTTTTTGTTAAAAATAAAATTAGCGATCAATTTTATTAATATTAGTAAAATATAAACTTTATATACGTCAATAGATTTGTTTTGATGCCAGGAATACAACTCTGACAAAATTTATTAAAAATTTTCATGAAAAAAAGTTATTTCAAAAAATACGAAAAAAGATTTTTTACAAATTAAAAAATGAATTAATTTATAAATTTAAAATAAAATATAGACTTTATATAGGTTAATCAATTTGTTTCAATACGAGAAATCAGTTTATTGATAAAAAAAATTAAATTTACAGTATAAAGAATTTTTTGCTTTAAAAAAGTATTTTCGAATTTTTGATAAAGAGATATAAAAAAGAGAATGTTGTTTTTTTTGGAAATTCTGGAGTCTTATTTTAGACATTGATGACTTTAATAAGCCTACAAAATTTCAGGACAATCCATCAAAGAATGTTGGAGATTATTTGTACACAAGATTTTGTGACAAAGACACACACACACATATACTTACATCTGAACATTTATTTAAAACTTCAAATATATGCATTGTAGGTAAAAATAAGCCCATAAAACCCATTTTTAAAATTGAAAATCGTCACGAAACCAAAACTTCCTCGGGAGATGATGAAGCAATTATGAGAAAACTGCTTTTTTATATGTGCTTTTTTGCAAAAGTACATAAAAAAAATAATTCTTGTTTAAAAAATTGTTGTAAAATAATTTGATTTTTAGCCTTCATTTTTTACAGCATGGAGATCAGTAATTAAAAAATTTAAAAAACAGCATTTTTATATGTTCTTTTTGAAAAAGTACATAAAAAACAATAATTTTTTATTTAAAAAATTAATAAATAATTCAATTTTTAAACATAATTTTTAAAAAATTTTAAATTTTCAAATATTAAATTAGGAAACTACTTTTTTTTGGGTTTTTTTTTTTAAAAATACGTAAAAAACAATAATTATTTATTTAAAAAATTGAAAAATTATTTATTTTTCAAAACATTATTTTAAAATTTGCAAATAGCAAAATTAGGAAAAAAAATGTATTTCTTGAGGTTTTATTGAAAAAAATTAGTAAATACAATAATTATTTTTTTAAAAAATTGGAAAAATAATTTGAATTTTAACCTCTATTTTTTACAACTTTGAGATGAGTAATTTGAAAAATTAGGAAAAAACAGAATTTTTATATGTGCTTTTTGAAAAAAGTACATAAAAAACAATAATTATTTATTTAAAAAATTAATAAATAATTCAATTTTTAAACATAATTTTTAAAAAATTTTAAATTTTCAAATATTAAATTAGGAAAATACTTTTTTTTTGGGTTTTTTTTTGAAAAAAATACGTAAAAAACAATAATTATTTATTTAAAAAATTGAAAAATTATTCATTTTTTAAACATTATTTTTTACAATTTTGAAATTTTCAAATAGTAAAATTAGGAAAAAACTGTATTTTTGGGTTTTTTTTTAAAAAAAAACTATATAAAAAACAATAATTGATTGTTTAAAAAATTAAAAAATTATTTTGAATTTAAACTCTTTTTTTTGACAACATTGAGATGAAGAATTTGAAAATTAGGATAAAACTAAATTTTTGTATGTATTTTTTAAAAAAGTACATAAATAGCAACAATTTATTGTTTATAAAATTATTGAATAATGAATTAATTTTTAGCATTTATGTTTTACCACATTGAGATGAATAATGTGAAAAATTAAGAAAAAACTGCATTTTTACATGTGCTTTTTGAAAAATGTAATTTTATATGTGATTTTTTTAAATAAAAAACAATAATTATTTATTTAAAAAATTAAAAAATTATTAAATTTTTAAACATTATGTTTCAGAATTTTGAAATTGTCAAATTTCAAAACGAGGAAAAAACTTCTTTTTTTCAGAGGTTTTTAAAAAAAACGTAAAAAATAATAAATAATTTTAAATAATTATTTATTTAAAAAATTGAAAAATAATTCAATTTTTAAACATTACGTTTCACAATTTTTAAATTGTAAAATTTCAAAATTAGGAAAAAACTGCATTTTTATATGTTCTTTTTGAAAAAAAAAATTAAGAAACAACAACAATTTATTGTTTAATTATTAATAAATAATTTTAGTTATTATTTATAATCAAATCAATTTAAATATTGAATAAATTAGATAAGAACTTTACAATTCTTATCCTGGTTTTTCCAAAGAAACGCCTATATATAGGCAATTCGTGCATTTTTCCTTACCTCTTACATGCAACTCAAACATTGTTTAAAAAACGTTTTAAACGCAAAATTATTATTTTCTCGCACATAACAGACAAAGTCTATGATATTCTGAACATTTTCCAAAAGGTTTTATTAAAAAATATTCAAAATTGTGCTTCTCACACACCTGAGAAGTTTGCGTGTTAAGCGCCATGATTCGTGACGTCACGAAGGTTCAAATGCTCTTAAGCAACAAGGCAAAGACAGCCATTGTTTACGTTGGTGTTTGCAGTCCGAGACGTGAACGAGTGGTAGCAAACGTCAACGTAAACAATTGGCTGTCTTTGGACCCATGTTGCTTATGATATGTTTTTTTCCAAAGGTACAAGAGTCGCGCTTTTAGGTTATCTGACGGCCGGGTGAAAAAGCCGTTTATTTGTTCTACCGTTTGAAAACGGCATCCATTTTCACCCTAAGGCAAAAATAACACATGGGCCAGCAATTCATTTTTACCCTAGGGCAAACATGAACGCCATTTTTAGACGGGAGAATAAATGATTGGCTTTACACCCGGACGACAGATATGTAAATGCGCCAGGATTGTGCCTGAGTGATAAAAAAAGTATCTTAAAATGCTTTATTAAAACGTTTCATAAGTGTTTTATAATAAGATTACTACTTTCTGGAGTTTGTTTTACAAATTGCAATATTAAAAAAAACAATTATTATATTTATTATAATATTATTAATTATTATTATTATTATTATTATTATTATATTTATGAATTTAATTAAAGCTGTTTTTCACTGAATAGAGAATTGTAATACTCTATTTCCTGTAAAGTATGCTGTATAACATTCAATTTTTTAAATTTCAGGATTACCGAACGCAAGTTTATTCATGCAAATGTTTAATCCGCTTGGTATGTTTATTTTGCAATTTTTAAAAATTGATCTGTTATTTATTTTATTTATTAATGACAAAATTACTCTAAAATAAGTACAATCTCGCAGCACACAGCCAACAACCTTTTTATATTCACTAAAAACGTTTTCTATCCCCTTTTTTCGACACACTCTCCTACCAGCTATCCCCTCTTTTTTTATCGAAGACGAATTTTGTTAAGTTGTAAATTAAGTCTAATACACATTTGTTTTATTTATGTGTCATCACAAATGGACCCAAAATGGTCAACGTGTACCACTTTAAACGATCGTCGACCTGGAGGAATGGGATGCAATTCTCTCTCCTTACAACCACTTTTAAGTTTTGCTACATAGCACACAAAACAATTTTGTTTATGCCATTTGACGTATCCCTTCTTTCACGGAAAATAATAGAATTGCTTAATTCGACTTACAGTATTATCGAATCCAAAATTACTTGCCATATCGTGATAATGAATCACGAGAACTTTTCTCATTACTTGTGGTACCACATACATCTATACATCTACATGACGCATATTTTTCTCTTTCTTGTACTTAATTTCAAAATTGAATTCAGCGATTTCGCTTAACCATCTCACCACTTAAGAACCAAGCATTCAAATTTAGAAGACACTGACAGTCTGTTCGAATTATTAAAGGAATGACAATTAAAAAGGATCTGAAACGTGTGAAAGCCCAATGGATTACCATAAGTTATAATCTACTTAAATTGTATTTTTCTTCAACTTGTGATGTCCTTCTACTAATCGAGTTTACTAAATGTAAATCGTCATTTTTGTTATCTGACTGAAACATCTTCGCACCCAAACCGACTGACGACGCGTCAGTATGAAGTTCTGTTCTCGTGGGTATCGGATTATAGATTTCTAATACTGGTTTGCACGCTATTTTTTGCTTGATTACAACTTGTTAAGCCTATAAACCACCTCACTTGGAATATATTCGTTGGTCGTGGAAATTCTGTGATAGCGAAAATTTTTCTTTCTCCAGATTTTATTTAACCGTTCCCTAAGGTATAACCCAAATACTCTACGCTTAATTTTCCGAATTGACATTTTTGCAAGATAATTGTGAGGCCCGCGTCACGAAGTAAACCCAATACCAAGGCTAAACGTTCCATCAGTTCGTCCCAATTTCTTGCATAATTGCAAATGTCGTCGAAAAATGAAAAAACGATTTTTTACGCGCAATACCAAAGACTCTATCCAATATTTTAGCGAAACATTTGGGAGCATTAGTGAAACCAAACATGGCCCATTCAAATTGATCTGTCTGTAATTCTGTAATAAAAGCCGTCTTTTCCTTTGCATTTTAACTAATTGCAAGTGGAACTTGTAAATAATCTAACTATAAATCAAATGTAATAAACAAAACAGCTTCATTTAAATCTTCCAAAAGATCATCAAAATTAAGATCAACATGAATCTCGCTCATGGTAACAGGTTTCTTTTTTGACGCAATTTTCAGTAATTCTTTAATTTCTAAAATGGGTTCACCTAAAATTACCCCTTTTTTAATATTTTTTACTCTATTGCGTAAATTAATTATCAGTATTTTACATTCGCCCATATTTGTATCTACTCTGATAAAATTTATACTTTCTGTTTGTTCACTTGCTACTCTTGTACATGACCTGGTGAATGAAAATGTATAAGTTTTTTTCAACCAGGTGATCGCTGTGCATGAGCGTAATGACGTCATCACACACAGGTGTATAGTAGTAGTGGTACGGATTACTAATTTTTAGAGTAAAAAGTTTGTTCCGCAGTAGTAAAATGTTTTTTATACAGAAGCAATTTTTATATTCCGCAGTATTATTTATTATAATTTCTACGAGGAATATTTAAAACTTTACAATGGCGTTATGAAATTTAAAAATCCTAAAGCAATTTCTATTACACTTGTAGCTTTTTTTGAAAGTGACTGTTTTATAAAAAAATTAATAAAATTATTTATTTCCTAATATAGTACGTACTGAACATCTTGGAACACAGACGGAAGTAATTTCAACAGGTATATAAAAAAATATAAATGAAAATTAAATTTGAAATATTAAGTTATAATTAATTTTTTTGAAAAAGTCATCCCAGTGGGCAAAAAAACATTTTTTGGCTGACATAATGCATGAAACGTTCTAAAAATGTTTTTTGGACGAACATGGTTTTTTGACCACTAAGATACTAAATTACTATCTTAATTTCAATATAGGGTAAATGTACCAGTGGTGACATAAGTAATTTTTTTATTTTAAGGGTGAAAAATAGTTAATTATTTACATATATCATAATTTTAAAAAAGATTCATGTTTTGAGGATATATGTGGGTAAAGAACGTTTTTGGTAGTTTCAACTTTGCTCTAAAATAAAAAATGATTTGAGGTTAAAATTTTTTTGAAATGATTTTGTCTGGTACAAGGAATCTCTCTGTTTTACTTATTAACTATAACTTAACACAAAAATAATAAAAATAAAGCAATAAATAGTAAAATAATGTGCTTTATCACAATCATTCAGCAGCTACTTGCTCAAATTGTTGATTTCTCCTGGATCACTGACACACTCAAGCAACATCTGTTTATGCGCCGCCATGTTTTTTTTAAATTTCGTTTTAAAATATTACTTACTTTTAAATTTCATTTTTTAATAATTTAACGCAAAATTATGAATTTTTCGGAGAACAGCGAGATTTCCTTGTACTCAAACCTACCATCCCTCAAAATTTTGACAAACATCTTTTCTCATTTTAGAATAAGATATATATGACAACAAATGCATTTTACTATACTAGGTAACGTGGAAGGTTCCAACATAGCCTTAACTTATTTCTGTTTTATACACTATATAAATTTTTTTTTTATTTATACAATTATGAAAATTACCTTACTTATACATTTTAAAAAATTTGTACGCCTTTAAAATAAAAATATGAAAAAACTTTTAGGCTTAACTGATTCACAACTAGTTCATTCACCCTATATAAACAAAAATATTTCATTAATATAATTGTTTTCTAACATATTACCTGCTGAAATAAAAGACGAGGAGACCCAAACAAATGGAGAAATAAAAGATCAAGAGTATCAAACCATTTCAAAAATGCATGACCAAGAGACCCAAACAAATACAGAAATAAAAGACCAAGAGTGTCAAACTATTTCAGAAAAACAAGACCAAGAGTCCCAAACAAGTGTATTGGAAATCGTTCCAATAGGTATATTTAAACAAGTATAAGTAGTTTTAAGGCCAGGTCCAAGTCGTGTCAGCTGTTCCATTGAAACTTCAAAGGAACATCTGACTCGACTTGGACCTGGCCTTAATAAGTAGTACAAATATTTATTATATTTAAATTTTATAAAAATATACCCGTGTGGAAAAATGATATTGGCCCCCTATATAATTTACCCTTGTAAATTGTCTTCATGATATGAAGGGCTCTTGTGGCGAACCAAGGGAAGCCCGTCATAGAATCAATATTCTCATCGATAAAATGTCCACATAAGTAATGTAAATTATAATATAGTTATCGTTCGATTAAAGATACAAGTGAACGCCACAGCTAACAAAATATCATATACTACTATAAGGTAAATGTCATAATAATTTCATGTAAATAAAATAATAAATATAATCAGGAAAATCAGGCATAATTAAATGTTCTAAGATCGAAGGTTTCGTAAATGAATATAAATTTGATAGTTTGTTAGGAAGGGGTAAAATGGATTATATCGGCATTTTTCAAAAAAAATTTATTTCTTTTTTTTTATTAACTTATAAACGTGACCTTTCATCGAATTCGCTATATTTTCTCTGTAATATACACGTAAAAATACACATATGTACTAATTTATATTTCCCTAGGTAAAAAAATGAAAAAATTAATGGGGGGGAATCAGAGTAATTTTTTCGCATTTTTCGAAAAATATCAATTTATTTTTCTGTTATTTTTGACCGTGACATTCAATAGTAGTGGCTACACTTTTCCTGTAATCACGTAAATAATAATAATTATGTGTACTAGTTTTTAGTTTATTAGGTCCAAAGTTATAAAATTTTCATGGTCTTATTCTTATTATAACTCAGTAACTGCAATAATGATAATTATATTTTTCCTGTAATCTCCAAAGTCGGTTTTTAAAAGTTCAAAATGACGAAACAATATAACGGACGTAAAGAATAAAGTTTATTTAAAAAATGCTTAAAATTTGTTATTCGGGGATTTTTTGGGTATCTAACTACGAATCTGATTTCAGATTTACAAAATATATTTAATTAAAAATGTCGGATAAAAATATGTCGAAACAAATATTGAAAATTAAAAAAAATTGTCATAAAATTGACCATTCTGGACGTTTTTCCACACGGGTAACATTGTAAATAAAATTTTTTAAAAATAAATAAATACTGAAAATAATAACAATAAATAAATGAAACAGATCAAGAAGAAAGTTCACAAGTAAATAAAGCAAAAGCAAAGAAAAGATCGGGTAAACCAACTGAGAGATCAAATAAATTCAAAAGGATGAAGAGAAAATTAGAGGAAATGAAGCAATTAAATAATTAAGTATTATTAGTTTTATTTTTTATTTTAAATATTACTGTTCATTTATTAATTTTGCCGTATTTTTGACGTGAATCAAACAATTTAACATTTATCCATGCTGCTTTTGAATATATTATTTATACAGAATCTTCATACATAAAAAAATAAAAATAATCATATAAAATTATCAATAATATTACTATTTTCATTATTATTATACTTATTATTATTATAATTATATATAAAGAATAAATTTTATAAACGTTATAAGCCCAGTTATAAATAAAACCTTAAAAGATGCCTGTAATAAAAATGTTTCGTTCAGATTAAATAACATTTTCTTAAGTAACATTCATTTATATAAGTACATGAATAACATAAAAAAATGGAAACATTATTGACGGACGATTGTAATTGGAAAAAATTTTATTTTATTAGAATTAAAAAATAAGTTACTTACTCTGGTAGAACAAATCATAATCTTCAATTCTAAAATCCTAAATTCAACAAAACGATGAAGACAGCTTTATCTAAAACGTCTACAAAGGTAATACTATCTGTACCATTAGTTGCAAATACTTTATATATCTAAGTATAAAAACCAAATAATTAAAAATCACAAATAATTATCTTTCTTTCTAAAACCCCAGCTGCAAAAAAACGATGAGAATAACTTTAGCTAAAGAGTCTCCGAAGATTGTAGTTTGCGTAGTTTTAGTTGCAATTGTAATCTCTTTCTAGGATGGGATAATCTACATTTTTCTGATTCAGAAGTAATTATCTTTGTTTCTAAAACCCAAGATGCAACAAAACGATGAGAATACCTTTAGCTAAAGAGTCTCCAAAGGTTGTAGTTTGTGTAGTTTTAGTTGCAATTGTAATCTCTTTCTAGGATAAGATAACCTACATTTTTCTGATTCAGAAATCTTTGTTTCTAAAACCCAAGCTACAACAAAACGTTGAGAATACCTTCAGCTGAAGAGTCTCCAAAGGTTGTAGTTTGTGTAGTTTTAGTTGCAATTGTAATCTCTTTCTAGGATGGAATAACCTACATTTTTCTAAATCAGAAGTAATTACCTTTGTTTCTAAAACCCAAGCTACAACAAAACGATGAGAATACCTTTTTATAAAGAGTCTCCAAAGGTTGTAGTTTGTGTAGTTTAGGTTGCAATTGTAATCTCTTTCTAAGATGGAATAACCTACATTTTTCTAATTCAGAAGTAATTACCTTTGTTTCTAAAACCCATGCTACAACAAAACGATGAGAATACCTTTGTACAAAGAGTCTCCGAAGGTTGTAGTTTGTGTAGTTTTAGTTGCAATTGTAATCTCTTTCTAGGATGGAATAACCTACATTTTTCTAATTCAGAAGTAATTACCTTTGTTTCTAAAACCCATGCTACAACAAAACGATGAGAATACCTTTGTACAAAGAGTCTCCAAAGGTTGTAGTTTGTGTAGCTTTAATTGCAATTGTAATCTCTTTCTAGGATGGAATAACCTACATTTTTCTAATTCAGAAGTAATTACCTTTGTTTCTAAAACCCAAGCTACAACAAAACGATGAGAATAACTTTTTATAAGGAGTCTCCAAAGGTTGTAGTTTGTGTAGTTTTAGTTGCAATTGTAATTTCTTTCTGGGATGGGATAACCTCTTTTTTCTGATTCAGAAGTAATTATCTTTGTTTCTAAAACCCAAGCTGCAATTAAACGATGAGAATACCTTTGTACAAAGAGTCTCCGAAGATTGTAGTTTGCGTAGTTTTAGTTGCAATTGTAATCTCTTTCTAGGATGGGATAATCTACATTTTTCTGATTCAGAAGTAATTATCTTTGTTTCTAAAACCCAAGCTACAACAAAACGATGAGAATAACTTTTTATAAGGAGTCTCCAAAGGTTGTAGTTTGTGTAGTTTTAGTTGCAATTGTAATTTCTTTCTGGGATGGGATAACCTCTTTTTTCTGATTCAGAAGTAATTATCTTTGTTTCTAAAATCCAAGCTGCAATTAAACGATGAGAATACCTTCAGCTGAAGAGTCTCCAAAGGTTGTAGTTTGTGTAGTTTTAGTTGCAATTGTAATCTCTTTCTAGGATGGAATAACCTACATTTTTCTAAATCAGAAGTAATTACCTTTGTTTCTAAAACCCAAGCTACAACAAAACGATGAGAATAACTTTTTATAAAGAGTCTCCAAAGGTTGTAGTTTGTGTAGTTTAGGTTGCAATTGTAATCTCTTTCTAAGATGGAATAACCTACATTTTTCTAATTCAGAAGTAATTACCTTTGTTTCTAAAACCCATGCTACAACAAAACGATGAGAATACCTTTGTACAAAGAGTCTCCGAAGGTTGTAGTTTGTGTAGTTTTAGTTGCAATTGTAATCTCTTTCTAGGATGGAATAACCTACATTTTTCTAATTCAGAAGTAATTACCTTTGTTTCTAAAACCCATGCTACAACAAAACGATGAGAATACCTTTGTACAAAGAGTCTCCAAAGGTTGTAGTTTGTGTAGCTTTAGTTGCAATTGTAATCTCTTTCTAGGATGGAATAACCTACATTTTTCTAATTCAGAAGTAATTACCTTTGTTTCTAAAACCCAAGCTACAACAAAACGATGAGAATAACTTTTTATAAGGAGTCTCCAAAGGTTGTAGTTTGTGTAGTTTTAGTTGCAATTGTAATTTCTTTCTAGGATGGGATAACCTACATTTTTCTGATTCAGAAGTAATTATCTTTGTTTCTAAAACCCAAGCTGCAACTAAACGATGAGAATACCTTTGTACAAAGAGTCTCCGAAGATTGTAGTTTGCGTAGTTTTAGTTGCAATTGTAATCTCTTTCTAGGATGGGATAATCTACATTTTTCTGATTCAGAAGTAATTATCTTTGTTTCTAAAACCCAAGATGCAACAAAACGATGAGAATACCTTTAGCTAAAGAGTCTCCAAAGGTTGTAGTTTGTGTAGTTTTAGTTGCAATTGTAATCTCTTTCTAGGATAAGATAACCTACATTTTTCTGATTCAGAAATCTTTGTTTCTAAAACCCAAGCTACAACAAAACGTTGAGAATACCTTCAGCTGAAGAGTCTCCAAAGGTTGTAGTTTGTGTAGTTTTAGTTGCAATTGTAATCTCTTTCTAGGATGGAATAACCTACATTTTTCTAAATCAGAAGTAATTACCTTTGTTTCTAAAACCCAAGCTACAACAAAACGATGAGAATACCTTTTTATAAAGAGTCTCCAAAGGTTGTAGTTTGTGTAGTTTAGGTTGCAATTGTAATCTCTTTCTAAGATGGAATAACCTACATTTTTCTAATTCAGAAGTAATTACCTTTGTTTCTAAAACCCATGCTACAACAAAACGATGAGAATACCTTTGTACAAGGAGTCTCCGAAGGTTGTAGTTTGTGTAGTTTTAGTTGCAATTGTAATCTCTTTCTAGGATGGAATAACCTACATTTTTCTGATTTAGAAGTAATTATCTTTGTTTCTAAAACCCAAGCTGCAACAAAAGGATGAGAATACCTTTGTACAAAGAGTCTCCGAAGGTTGTAGTTTGTGTAGTTTTAGTTGCAATTGTAATCTCTTTCTAGGATGGAATAACCTACATTTTTCTAATTCAGAAGTAATTACCTTTGTTTCTAAAACCCAAGCTAGAACAAAACGATAAGAATACCTTTAGCTAAAGAGTCTCCAAAGGTTGTAGTTTGTGTAGTTTTAGTTGCAATTGTAATCTCTTTCTAGGATGGAATAACCTACATTTTTCTAATTCAGAAGTAATTACCTTTGTTTCTAAAACCCAAGCTACAACAAAACGTAGAGAATACCTTCAGCTGAAGAGTCTCCAAAGTTTGTAGTTTGTGTAGTTTTAGTTGCAATTGTAATCTCTTTCTAGGATGGAATAACCTACATTTTTCTAATTTAGAAGTAATTACCTTTGTTTCTAAAACCCAAGCTGCAACAAAACGATGAGAATACCTTTGTACAAAGAGTCTCCGAAGGTTGTAGTTTGTGTAGCTTTAGTTGCAATTGTAATCTCTTTCTAGGATGGAATAACCTACATTTTTCTAATTCAGAAGTAATTACCTTTGTTCCTAAAACCCATGCTACAAAAAAACGATGAGAATACCTTTGTACAAAGAGTCTCCGAAGGTTGTAGTTTGTGTAGTTTTAGTTGCAATTGTAATCTCTTTCTAGGATGGGATAACCTACATTTTTCTGATTCAGAAGTAATTATCTTTGTTTCTAAAACCCAAGATGCAACAAAACGATGAGAATACCTTTAGCTAAAGAGTCTCCGAAGGTTGTAGTTTGTGTAGTTTTAGTTGCAATTGTAATCTCTTTCTAGGATGGAATAACCTACATTTTTCTAATTCAGAAGTAATTACCTTTGTTTCTAAAAACCAAGCTACAACAAAACGTTAAGAATACCTTCAGCTGAAGAGTCTCCAAAGGTTGTAGTTTGTGTAGTTTGAGTTACAATTGTAATCTCTTTCTAAGATGGAATAACCTACATTTTTCTAATTCAGAAGTAATTACCTTTGTTTCTAAAACCCATGCTACAACAAAACGATGAGAATACCTTTGTAGAAAGAGTCTCCGAAGGTTGTAGTTTGTGTAGTTTTAGTTGCAATTGTAATCTCTTTCTAGGATGGAATAACCTACATTTTTCTAATTCAGAAGTAATTACCTTTGTTTCTAAAACCCAAGCTACAACAAAACGATGAGAATACCTTTGTACAAAGAGTCTCCGAAGGTTGTAGTTTGTGTAGTTTTAGTTGCAATTGTAATCTCTTTCTAAGATGGAATAACCTACATTTTTCTAATTCAGAAGTAATTACCTTTGTTTCTAAAACCCATGCTACAACAAAACGATGAGAATACCTTTGTACAAAGAGTCTCCGAAGGTTGTAGTTTGTGTAGCTTTAGTTGCAATTGTAATCTCTTTCTAGGATGGAATAACCTACATTTTTCTAATTCAGAAGTAATTACCTTTGTTCCTAAAACCCATGCTACAAAAAAACGATGAGAATACCTTTGTACAAAGAGTCTCCGAAGGTTGTAGTTTGTGTAGTTTGAGTTGCAATTGTAATCTCTTTCTAGGATGGGATAACCTACATTTTTCTGATTCAAAAGTAATTATCTTTTGTTTCTAAAACCCATGCTACAACAAAACGATGAGAATACCTTTGTACAAAGAGTCTCCGAAGGTTGTAGTTTGTGTAGTTTTAGTTGCAATTGTAATCTCTTTCTAGGATGGAATAACCTACATTTTTCTAATTCAGAAGTAATTACCTTTGTTTCTAAAACCCAAGCTACAACAAAACGATGAGAATACCTTTGTACAAAGAGTCTCCGAAGGTTGTAGTTTGTGTAGTTTTAGTTGCAATTGTAATCTCTTTCTAAGATGGAATAACCTACATTTTTCTAATTCAGAAGTAATTACCTTTGTTTCTAAAACCCATGCTACAACAAAACGATGAGAATACCTTTGTACAAAGAGTCTCCGAAGGTTGTAGTTTGTGTAGTTTTAGTTGCAATTGTAATCTCTTTCTAGGATGGAATAACCTACATTTTTCTAATTCAGAAGTAATTACCTTTGTTTCTAAAACCCAAGCTACAACAAAACGATGAGAATACCTTTGTACAAAGAGTCTCCGAAGGTTGTAGTTTGTGTAGTTTTAGTTGCAATTGTAATCTCTTTCTAAGATGGAATAACCTACATTTTTCTAATTCAGAAGTAATTACCTTTGTTTCTAAAACCCATGCTACAACAAAACGATGAGAATACCTTTGTACAAAGAGTCTCCAAAGGTTGTAGTTTGTGTAGCTTTAGTTGCAATTGTAATCTCTTTCTAGGATGGAATAACCTACATTTTTCTAATTCAGAAGTAATTACCTTTGTTTCTAAAACCCAAGCTACAACAAAACGATGAGAATAACTTTTTATAAGGAGTCTCCAAAGGTTGTAGTTTGTGTAGCTTTAGTTGCAATTGTAATCTCTTTCTAGGATGGAATAACCTACATTTTTCTAATTCAGAAGTAATTACCTTTGTTTCTAAAACCCAAGCTACAACACAACGATGAGAATACCTTTTTATAAAGAGTCTCCAAAGGTTGTAGTTTGTGTAGTTTGAGTTGCAAATGTAATCTCTTTCTAGGATGGGATAGCCTACATTTTTCTGATTCAGAAATCTTTGTTTCTAAAACCCAAGCTACAACAAAACGTTGAGAATAACTTCAGCTGAAGAGTCTCCAAAGGTTGTAGTTTGTGTAGTTTTAGTTGCAATTGTAATCTCTTTCTAGGATGGAATAACCTACATTTTTCTAATTCAGAAGTAATTACCTTTGTTTCTAAAACCCAAGCTACAACAAAACGTAGAGAATACCTTCAGCTGAAGAGTCTCCAAAGTTTGTAGTTTGTGTAGTTTTAGTTGCAATTGTAATCTCTTTCTAGGATGGAATAACCTACATTTTTCTAATTCAGAAGTAATTACCTTTGTTTCTAAAACCCATGCTACAACAAAACGATGAGAATACCTTTGTACAAAGAGTCTCCGAAGGTTGTAGTTTGTGTAGTTTTAGTTGCAATTGTAATCTCTTTCTAGGATGGGATAACCTACATTTTTCTAATTCAGAAGTAATTACCTTTGTTTCTAAAACCCATGCTACAACAAAACGATGAGAATACCTTTGTACAAAGAGTCTCCGAAGGTTGTAGTTTGTGTAGTTTTAGTTGCAATTGTAATCTCTTTCTAGGATGGAATAACCTACATTTTTCTAATTCAGAAGTAATTACCTTTGTTTCTAAAAACCAAGCTACAACAAAACGTTAAGAATACCTTCAGCTGAAGAGTCTCCAAAGGTTGTAGTTTGTGTAGTTTGAGTTACAATTGTAATCTCTTTCTAAGATGGAATAACCTACATTTTTCTAATTCAGAAGTAATTACCTTTGTTTCTAAAACCCATGCTACAACAAAACGATGAGAATACCTTTGTACAAAGAGTCTCCAAAGGTTGTAGTTTGTGTAGTTTTAGTTGCAATTGTAATCTCTTTCTAGGATGGAATAACCTACATTTTTCTAATTCAGAAGTAATTACCTTTGTTTCTAAAACCCAAGCTACAACAAAACGATGAGAATAACTTTTTATAAGGAGTCTCCAAAGGTTGTAGTTTGTGTAGTTTTAGTTGCAATTGTAATTTCTTTCTGGGATGGGATAACCTCTTTTTTCTGATTCAGAAGTAATTATCTTTGTTTCTAAAACCCAAGCTGCAACTAAACGATGAGAATACCTTTGTACAAAGAGTCTCCGAAGGTTGTAGTTTGTGTAGTTTTAGTTGCAATTGTAATCTCCTTCTAGGATAGGATAACCTACATTTGTCAGATTCAGAAATCTTAGTTTCTAAAAACCAAGCTACAACAAAACGCTGAGAATACCTTCAGCTGAAGAGTCTCCAAAGGTTGTAGTTTGTGTAGCTTTAGTTGCAATTGTAATCTCTTTCTAGGATGGAATAACCTACATTTTTCTAATTCAGAAGTAATTACCTTTGTTTCTAAAACCCAAGCTACAACACAACGATGAGAATACCTTTTTATAAAGAGTCTCCAAAGGTTGTAGTTTGTGTAGTTTGAGTTGCAAATGTAATCTCTTTCTAGGATGGGATAGCCTACATTTTTCTGATTCAGAAATCTTTGTTTCTAAAACCCAAGCTACAACAAAACGTTGAGAATAACTTCAGCTGAAGAGTCTCCAAAGGTTGTAGTTTGTGTAGTTTTAGTTGCAATTGTATTCTCTTTCTAGGATGGAATAACCTACATTTTTCTAATTCAGAAGTAATTACCTTTGTTTCTAAAACCCAAGCTACAACAAAACGATGAGAATACCTTCAGCTGAAGAGTCTCCAAAGTTTGTAGTTTGTGTAGTTTTAGTTGCAATTGTAATCTCTTTCTAGGATGGAATAACCTACATTTTTCTAATTCAGAAGTAATTACCTTTGTTTCTAAAACCCAAGCTACAACAAAACGTTGAGAATACCTTCAGCTGAAGAGTCTCCGAAGGTTGTAGTTTGTGTAGTTTTAGTTGCAATTGTAATCTCTTTCTAGGATGGAATAACCTACATTTTTCTAATTCAGAAGTAATTACCTTTGTTTCTAAAACCCAAGCTACAACAAAACGTAGAGAATACCTTCAGCTGAAGAGTCTCCAAAGTTTGTAGTTTGTGTAGTTTGAGTTGCAATTGTAATCTCTTTCTAAGATGGAATAACCTACATTTTTCTAATTCAGAAGTAATTACCTTTGTTTCTAAAACCCAAGCTACAACAAAACGTAGAGAATACCTTCAGCTGAAGAGTCTCCAAAGTTTGTAGTTTGTGTAGTTTTAGTTGCAATTGTAATCTCTTTCTAGGATGGAATAACCTACATTTTTCTAATTTAGAAGTAATTACCTTTGTTTCTAAAACCCAAGCTACAACAAAACGATGAGAATACCTTTGTACAAAGAGTCTCCGAAGGTTGTAGTTTGTGTAGTTTTAGTTGCAATTGTAATCTCTTTCTAAGATGGAATAACCTACATTTTTCTAATTCAGAAGTAATTACCTTTGTTTCTAAAACCCATGCTACAACAAAACGATGAGAATACCTTTGTACAAAGAGTCTCCGAAGGTTGTAGTTTGTGTAGTTTTAGTTGCAATTGTAATCTCTTTCTAGGATGGAATAACCTACATTTTTCTAATTCAGAAGTAATTACCTTTGTTTCTAAAACCCATGCTACAACAAAACGATGAGAATACCTTTGTACAAAGAGTCTCCGAAGGTTGTAGTTTGTGTAGTTTTAGTTGCAATTGTAATCTCTTTCTAGGATGGAATAACCTACATTTTTCTAATTCAGAAGTAATTACCTTTGTTTCTAAAACCCATGCTACAACAAAACGATGAGAATACCTTTGTACAAAGAGTCTCCGAAGGTTGTAGTTTGTGTAGTTTTAGTTGCAAATGTAATCTCTTTCTAGGATGGGATAGCCTACATTTTTCTGATTCAGAAATCTTTGTTTCTAAAACCCAAGCTACAACAAAACGTTGAGAATAACTTCAGCTGAAGAGTCTTCAAAGGTTGTAGTTTGTGTAGTTTTAGTTGCAATTGTATTCTCTTTCTAGGATGGAATAACCTACATTTTTCTAATACAGAAGTAATTACCTTTGTTTCTAAAACCCAAGCTACAACAAAACGATGAGAATAACTTTTTATAAGGAGTCTCCAAAGTTTGTAGTTTGTGTAGTTTTAGTTGCAATTGTAATCTCTTTCTAGGATGGAATAACCTACATTTTTCTAATTCAGAAATAATTACCTTTGTTTCTAAAACCCAAGCTACAACAAAACGATGAGAATACCTTTGTACAAAGAGTCTCCGAAGGTTGTAGTTTGTGTAGTTTTAGTTGCAATTGTAATCTCTTTCTAGGATGGAATAACCTACATTTTTCTAATTCAGAAGTAATTACCTTTGTTTCTAAAACCCAAGCTACAACAAAACGATGAGAATACCTTTTTATAAGAGTCTCCAAAGGTTGTAGTTTGTGTAGTTTTAGTTGCAATTGTAATCTCTTTCTAGGATGGAATAACCTACATTTTTCTAATTCAGAAGTAATTACCTTTGTTTCTAAAACCCAAGCTGCAACAAAAGGATGAGAATACCTTTGTACAAAGAGTCTCCGAAGGTTGTAGTTTGTGTAGTTTTAGTTGCAATTGTAATCTCTTTCTAGGATGGAATAACCTACATTTTTCTAATTCAGAAGTAATTACCTTTGTTTCTAAAACCCAAGCTACAACAAAACGATGAGAATACCTTTAGCTAAAGAGTCTCCAAAGGTTGTAGTTTGTGTAGTTTTAGTTGCAATTGTAATCTCTTTCTAGGATGGAATAACCTACATTTTTCTAATTCAGAAGTAATTACCTTTGTTTCTAAAACCCAAGCTACAACAAAACGATGAGAATACCTTTGTACAAAGAGTCTCCAAAGGTTGTAGTTTGTGTAGTTTTAGTTGCAATTGTAATCTCTTTCTAGGATGGAATAACCTACATTTTTCTAATTCAGAAGTAATTACCTTTGTTTCTAAAACCCAAGCTACAACAAAACGATGAGAATACCTTTTATAAAGAGTCTCCAAAGGTTGTAGTTTGTGTAGTTTTAGTTGCAATTGTAATCTCTTTCTAGGATGGAATAACCTACATTTTTCTGATTCAGAAGTAATTACCTTTGTTTCTAAAACCCAAGCTACAACAAAACGATGAGAATACCTTTGTACAAAGAGTCTCCGAAGGTTGTAGTTTGTGTAGTTTTAGTTGCAATTGTAATCTCTTTCTAGGATGGAATAACCTACATTTTTCTAATTCAGAAATCTTTGTTTCTAAAACCCAAGCTACAACAAAACGATGAGAATACCTTCAGCTGAAGAGTCTCCAAAGGTTGTAGTTTGTGTAGTTTTAGTTGCAATTGTAATCTCTTTCTAGGATGGAATAACCTACATTTTTCTAATTCAGAAGTAATTACCTTTGTTTCTAAAACCCAAGCTACAACAAAACGATGAGAATACCTTTTTACAAAGAGTCTCCAAAGGTTGTAGTTTGTGTAGTTTTAGTTGCAATTGTAATCTCTTTCTAGGATGGAATAACCTACATTTTTCTAATTCAGAAGTAATTACCTTTGTTTCTAAAACCCAAGCTACAACAAAACGATGAGAATACCTTTGTACAAAGAGTCTCCGAAGGTTGTAGTTTGTGTAGTTTTAGTTGCAATTGTAATCTCTTTCTAGGATGGAATAACCTACATTTTTCTAATTCAGAAGTAATTACCTTTGTTTCTAAAACCCAAGCTACAACAAAACGATGAGAATACCTTTGTACAAAGAGTCTCCAAAGGTTGTAGTTTGTGTAGTTTTAGTTGCAATTGTAATCTCTTTCTAGGATGGAATAACCTACATTTTTCTAATTCAGAAGTAATTACCTTTGTTTCTAAAACCCAAGCTACAACAAAACGATGAGAATACCTTTTACTAAAGAGTCTCCAAAGGTTGTAGTTTGTGTAGTTTTAGTTGCAATTGTAATCTCTTTCTAGGATGGAATAACCTACATTTTTCTAATTCAGAAGTAATTACCTTTGTTTCTAAAACCCAAGCTACAACAAAACGATGAGAATACCTTTGTACAAAGAGTCTCCAAAGGTTGTAGTTTGTGTAGTTTTAGTTGCAATTGTAATCTCTTTCTAGGATGGAATAACCTACATTTTTCTAATTCAGAAGTAATTACCTTTGTTTCTAAAACCCAAGCTACAACAAAACGATGAGAATACCTTTTACTAAAGAGTCTCCAAAGGTTGTAGTTTGTGTAGTTTTAGTTGCAATTGTAATCTCTTTCTAGGATGGAATAACCTACATTTTTCTAATTCAGAAGTAATTACCTTTGTTTCTAAAACCCAAGCTACAACAAAACGATGAGAATACCTTCAGCTGAAGAGTCTCCAAAGGTTGTAGTTTGTGTAGTTTTAGTTGCAATTGTAATCTCTTTCTAGGATGGAATAACCTACATTTTTCTAATTCAGAAGTAATTACCTTTGTTTCTAAAACCCAAGCTACAACAAAACGATGAGAATACCTTTTACAAAGAGTCTCCAAAGGTTGTAGTTTGTGTAGTTTTAGTTGCAATTGTAATCTCTTTCTAGGATGGAATAACCTACATTTTTCTAATTCAGAAGTAATTACCTTTGTTTCTAAAACCCAAGCTACAACAAAACGATGAGAATACCTTTGTACAAGAGTCTCCGAAGGTTGTAGTTTGTGTAGTTTTAGTTGCAATTGTAATCTCTTTCTAGGATGGAATAACCTACATTTTTCTAATTCAGAAGTAATTACCTTTGTTTCTAAAACCCAAGCTACAACAAAACGATGAGAATACCTTTGTACAAAGAGTCTCCGAAGGTTGTAGTTTGTGTAGTTTTAGTTGCAATTGTAATCTCTTGCTAGGGTGGAATAACCTACATTTTTCTAATTCAGAAGTAATTACCTTTGTTTCTAAAACCCAAGCTAGAACAAAACGATAAGAATACCTTTAGCTAAAGAGTCTCCAAAGGTTGTAGTTTGTGTAGTTTTAGTTGCAATTGTAATCTCTTTCTAGGATGGAATAACCTACATTTTTCTAATTCAGAAGTAATTACCTTTGTTTCTAAAACCCAAGCTACAACAAAACGATGAGAATACCTTCAGCTGAAGAGTCTCCAAAGGTTGTAGTTTGTGTAGTTTTAGTTGCAATTGTAATCTCTTTCTAGGATGGAATAACCTACATTTTTCTAATTCAGAAGTAATTACCTTTGTTTCTAAAACCCAAGCTACAACAAAACGATGAGAATACCTTTGTACAAAGAGTCTCCGAAGGTTGTAGTTTGTGTAGTTTTAGTTGCAATTGTAATCTCTTTCTAGGATGGAATAACCTACATTTTTCTAATTCAGAAGTAATTACCTTTGTTTCTAAAACCCAAGCTACAACAAAACGATGAGAATACCTTTGTACAAAGAGTCTCCGAAGGTTGTAGTTTGTGTAGTTTTAGTTGCAATTGTAATCTCTTTCTAGGATGGAATAACCTACATTTTTCTAATTCAGAAGTAATTACCTTTGTTTCTAAAACCCAAGCTACAACAAAACGATGAGAATACCTTCAGCTGAAGAGTCTCCAAAGGTTGTAGTTTGTGTAGTTTTAGTTGCAATTGTAATCTCTTTCTAGGATGGAATAACCTACATTTTTCTAATTCAGAAGTAATTACCTTTGTTTCTAAAACCCAAGCTACAACAAAACGATGAGAATACCTTTGTACAAAGAGTCTCCGAAGGTTGTAGTTTGTGTAGTTTTAGTTGCAATTGTAATCTCTTTCTAGGATGGAATAACCTACATTTTTCTAATTCAGAAGTAATTACCTTTGTTTCTAAAACCCAAGCTACAACAAAACGATGAGAATACCTTCAGCTGAAGAGTCTCCAAAGGTTGTAGTTTGTGTAGTTTTAGTTGCAATTGTAATCTCTTTCTAGGATGGAATAACCTACATTTTTCTAATTCAGAAGTAATTACCTTTGTTTCTAAAACCCAAGCTACAACAAAACGATGAGAATACCTTTGTACAAAGAGTCTCCAAAGGTTGTAGTTTGTGTAGTTTTAGTTGCAATTGTAATCTCTTTCTAGGATGGAATAACCTACATTTTTCTAATTCAGAAGTAATTACCTTTGTTTCTAAAACCCAAGCTACAACAAAACGATGAGAATACCTTTTTACAAAGAGTCTCCAAAGGTTGTAGTTTGTGTAGTTTTAGTTGCAATTGTAATCTCTTTCTAGGATGGAATAACCTACATTTTTCTGATTCAGAAGTAATTACCTTTGTTTCTAAAACCCAAGCTACAACAAAACGATGAGAATACCTTCAGCTGAAGAGTCTCCAAAGGTTGTAGTTTGTGTAGTTTTAGTTGCAATTGTAATCTCTTTCTAGGATGGAATAACCTACATTTTTCTAATTCAGAAGTAATTACCTTTGTTTCTAAAACCCAAGCTACAACAAAACGATGAGAATACCTTTTACTAAAGAGTCTCCAAAGGTTGTAGTTTGTGTAGTTTTAGTTGCAATTGTAATCTCTTTCTAGGATGGAATAACCTACATTTTTCTAATTCAGAAGTAATTACCTTTGTTTCTAAAACCCAAGCTACAACAAAACGATGAGAATACCTTTGTACAAAGAGTCTCCGAAGGTTGTAGTTTGTGTAGTTTTAGTTGCAATTGTAATCTCTTTCTAGGATGGAATAACCTACATTTTTCTAATTCAGAATAATCTTTGTTTCTAAAACCCAAGCTACAACAAAACGATGAGAATACCTTCAGCTGAAGAGTCTCCAAAGGTTGTAGTTTGTGTAGTTTTAGTTGCAATTGTAATCTCTTTCTAGGATGGAATAACCTACATTTTTCTAATTCAGAAGTAATTACCTTTGTTTCTAAAACCCAAGCTACAACAAAACGATGAGAATACCTTTTTATAAAGAGTCTCCAAAGGTTGTAGTTTGTGTAGTTTTAGTTGCAATTGTAATCTCTTTCTAGGATGGAATAACCTACATTTTTCTAATTCAGAAGTAATTCCTTTGTTTCTAAAACCCAAGCTACAACAAAACGATGAGAATACCTTCAGCT